>NW_027150069.1:0-123620 GCF_031143425.1 Pleurodeles waltl
GGAAAGTGGTTTATCTGGGACACCTGGTAGGTGGAGAACAGATTGTACCACTGCAGGGGAAAAACCAATCTATTATAGATTGGGTTCCCCCTACAACTCAGACCCAGGTGAGAGCCTTCTTAGGCCTCACTGGGTATTACAGGAGGTTCATAAAGAACTATGGCTCCATAGCAGCCAATCTTAATGACCTCACATCTAAGAAAATGCCTAAAAAGGTATTGTGGACAGCTAGCTGTCAGAAAGCTTTTGAGGAGGTGAAACAGGCCATGTGCTCTGCACCTGTTCTAAAAAGCCCTTGTTACTCCAAGAAATTCATTGTTCAAACTGATGCATCTGAATTAGGGGTAGGGGCAGTCTTATCACAACTCAATTCTGAGGGCCAGGATCAACCTGTTGCTTTTATCAGCAGGAGTTTGACCCCTAGAGAAAAGCGTTGGTCTGCCATAGAGAGGGAGGCCTTTGCTGTGGTCTGGGCACTGAAGAAGTTGAGGCCATACCTGTCTGGCAGTCACTTCATTGTTCAGACAGACCACAAACCTCTACTTTGGCTAAAACAAATGAAAGGTGAAAATCCTAAATTGTTGAGGTGGTGCATATCTTTTCAGGGAATGGACTATACAGTGGAACATAGACCTGGGAGTACCCACTCCAATGCAGATGGACTCTCCAGATATTTCCACTTAGACAATGAAGACTCATCCGGTCATGGCTAGTCTTATTGTCCTTTGCTTGGGGGGGGGGGGGGTTGTGTAGGAAAGTACCATCTTGCCTGGCATGTTACCCCCATATTTCACTGTATATATGTTGTTTTAGTTGTATGTGTCACTGGGACCCTGCCAACCAGGGCCCCAGTGCTCATAAGTGTGCCCTGTATGTGTTCCCTGTGTGATGACTAACTGTCTCACTGTGGCTCTGCTAACCAGAACCTTTAGGAGGCTGGACTGGCTTGTAGTGGGTACCAAGGGGTACTTACACCTTGCACCAGGCCCAGGTATCCCTTATTAGTGTATAGGCGTGTCTAGCAGCTTAGGCTGATAGAAAAGGTAGCTTAGCAGAGCAGCTTAGGCTGAACTAGGAGACGAGTGAAGCTCCTACAGTACCACTAGTGTCACTTGCACAATATCATAAGAAAACACAATACAAAGATATACTAAAAATAAAGGTACTTTATTTTTATGACAATATGCCAAAAGTATCTCAGTGAGTACCCTCAGTATGAGGATAGTAAATATGCACAAGATATATGTATACAATACCAAAAATATGCAGTATAGTAATAGAAAACAGTGCAGACAATGTATAGTTACAATAGGATGCAATGGGGGCACAGAGGGATAGGGGCAACACAAACCATATACTCCAAAAGTGGAATGCGAACCACGAATGGACCCCAAACCTATATGACCTTGTAGAGGGTCGCTGGGACTGTAAGAAAACAGAGAGGGTTAGAAAAATAGCACACCCCAAGACCCTGAAAAGTGAGTGCAAAGTGCACTAAAGTTCCCCAAAGAGCACAGAAGTCGTGATAGGGGAATTCTGCAGGAAAGACCAAAACCAGCAATGCAACAACAATGGATTTCCAGACGAGGGTACGTGTGGAACAAGGGGACCAAGTCCAAAAGTCACGATCAAGTCGAGAGTGGGCAGATGCCCAGGAAATGCCAGCTGTGGGTGCAAAGAAGCTGCTACTGGACAGTAGAAGCTGAGGATTCTGCAAGAACGACAAGGGCTAAAAACTTCTTCTTTGGAGGATGGATGTCCCACGCTGTGGAGAGTTGTGCAGAAGTGTTTTCCTGTGGAAAGACTGTAAACAAGCCTTGCTAGCTGCAAAGCTTGTTGTTAGGATTTTTGGATACTGCTGTGGCCCAGGAGGGACCAGGATGTCACCAATTGCGTCTGGGGACAGAGGGGGCATCCAGAAAGACAAGGAGCCCTCTCAGAAGCAGGCAGCACACACAGAAGTGCTGGAACAGGCACTTCAAATTGGAGTGAAACGGTGCTCACCCGAAGTTGCATAAGAGAGTCCCACGCCGCTGGAGGACAACTCAGGAGGTCATGCAATGCAGGTTAGAGTGCCGTGGACCCAGGCTTGGCTGTGCACAAAGGAAATGCTGGAAAAGTGCACAGGAGCCGGAGTAACTGCAAAACACGCGGATCCCAGCAATGCAGTCTAGCGTGGGGAGGCAAGGACTTACCTCCACCAAACTTGGACTGACAAGTCACTGGACTGTGGGAGTCAATTGGACAGAGTTGCTGAGTTCAAGGGACCTCGCTCGTTGTGCTGAGAGGAGACTCAGAGGACCGGTGATGCAGTTCTTTGGTGCCTGCAGTTGCAGGGGGACGATTCCGTCGACCCACCGGAGATTTCTTCGGCGCTTCTAGTGCAGAGAGGAGGCAGACTACCCCCACAGCATGCACCACCAGGAAAACAGTTGAGAAGGCGGCTGGATCAGCGATACAAGGTTGCAGTAGTTGTCTTTGCTACTTTGTTGCGGTTTTGCAGGCGTCCAGAGCAGTCAGCGGTCGATTCCTTGGCAGAAGGTGAAGAGAGGGATGCAGAGGAACTCTGATGAGTTCTTGCATTCGTTATCTAAAGAATTCCCCAAAGTTCCCCTGGAACTCCAATGCCCCGGATACCTAGGTACCATTTATTTGGGACTTATAAGGGGGCACCAGTATGCCAATTGTGGGTGAAATACTGGGTTACCAGTATGCAACAACCATAATTTAAGGGAGAGAGCATAACTACTGGGGTCCTGATTAGAAGGATCCCAGTATACACAGTCAAACACACTGACAAACAGGTGAAAAGTGGGGGTAACCAAGCTAGAAAGAGGCTACTTTCCTACACAAATAAGGTCCAGTCAAGTTCTCAGTAAGTTAATCCTTGCTCAACCCTTGGCAGCTTGGATAGGAACAGACAAGCTTAACTTAGAAGACAGGTGTGTAAAGCATTTAAAAACACCTGTACAGTAAATAGGTAAGCCAAAACTCACAGTGTATACAGTAGAGAACATTCTTAAGATTAAAATGACACCAAAACTACCACAATCCAATGTAGGGAACTGGAGATATGAAGTTCTAAAGATTAAAAGTAAAACTAGCACTAAGAAGCAAATTGCGCTCAAAGGGTTACAAAAGGTTGCACTGGACAGGCTCAAAGTCCAAAGTTCAGGCCATGCACAATGTAAGACTTTTACACTTACTTCCAGGAGTGTTTTTTGATGTAGGAAAGTGGTCCACAGCACCAGTCGAGGGTTCAGAAGGTCTAGTTTGCATCTTGGGGTTTGGGACTGCAACTCCCACAATGCACATGGTCAATCCAAGTAAAATCCAACTGTAGCTTGTCAGCTGGAGCTCTCCTTGTTGTTGATGTTGGAGGTAGCCCTTCCTGCACCTTTCTACCTGTTGCTGATCAGGGTGATCACTCTTTATCCTTTTAAGACAGGCAACATCCTAATGTTGTGAAGCCTTGTGAGTGCAGCAGGTGTAGTCATCATGAGTGCAATCCCCTCTTGTGCGGTCCAAGTGTCCGGGGGTAGTCCTTCTTCTCCAGATGTTTCTTTTGGGTCTTTCAGGGTCCAAAACAACAGTCATGGGCCCAGAAGCTCCGATTTGCCGCTTGGAGGTTTGGTACTATAATTCCCACTATGCACCTGGGTGAGGCTGGTAAGCTGGGCTTGTCTTAATGGAGTTGATACAGGTGACTTCTTGAAGCTCTTTTATGAAGTTCTATCTGTGCAGCAGGTGCCGTCCTTATGAGAGCAGGGCAGTCAGTCAGTCAAAGAACTTTATTTTGGCTACAAGAGCCACAAAAGCACAGCAACAATAAATAATCACACAGGATTAAATAAAATATGTGTATACAATATGTAAAATACATGTATATGAATAAAATAATAAAATTAAATAAAACTAAAAATTGAATACGCTCCCGGAGTGAGTCTAACAGTCATGCTAACACCATTATACAGGTAAAAATTTGGCAACAGCAATCACTAGCATAGGTCGAGTGCCTGATCTAAGAATTTGAAGAGCTAAGTCTGACCTGCGAACTCCCAGCAGTCTACAAGCCGGGGTCAGCCATTTCCTGCGTGGAGCAGTGTATGCAGGGCAGACAAATAGTACATGGGGGAGGTTTTCAATGGGTGCTTTGCAAGCTGGGCAGATTGTTGTTTCGTCACGTGACCAGCGACTGGTGAATAGTCTTAATGGCAGGGTGCCAATACGGAACTGGTAGTACAACTTCCTCTCTCTTGGCACCGTGATTTTGTCCGAGAAAGCCTCATATTTGCATGTCTCTTTTAGGTTGGTGACGTCACATGATAATGTAGAGTGAAGACCGACCCTCGTGTCTTCAGAGCCTACCATGTGCCAATACAGTTTTTTTAGATCACTTTTTGAAGGAAATGAAGTAGTGTTTGGGGAATCCCACAGTTCTCTGAGCCAAAGCGATTAAAGTAAACACTTGATGTGTCTGAGCCAGGGGATACTATGGGAATGATCAGCTTCTAAGATGACCTGCAGGACTGTAGTAAAGGAGGCGAGCTCTTGGGTGGTCCAAAGGCGCCGCCAATACAAAAGGGGGCGTAACGGGATTTGTGGTCAATGTGTTTCATGCCTAGGTCTTTAAAAAGAGGAAACAGTGGAGTACTCAAGGAGAGGGACACTAGATTCCATAGGAAATTATTTTCAGACACATTTATTTCTTGGGCTTTGGCATAGCCCCAAAGTTCAGCCCCATCGAGTGCTGAGCTTACTGCTTTGGTTTTGTATATCCGGATCACGGGGCGTATTGGTTTGGTATATGAAAGGTTAAAGTCCTTTATTAAGACCCCCGTTGTTTGCTTTAGCTTGAGTGCTTGCTTTGCAATATGTGAATTCCAAAGCATTTTTTTCGTTAATATTATGCCCAGGTAACTAAAAGTGTCAACCTTTTCAAGTGGGGTTCCCTCGAGGGTGAACTTTCCTCTAAATGATCTGTGTGGATTGAGTGTCATCAGTTTTGTTTTAGAGGCATTGATTTCAAGTCCCCTTGTGGAGAAAAATTCCTCAAAACATGCTAGGAGTTTACGTAATCCACTTTGGTTCTTGGATATCAGCAATGTATCGTCTGCAAAAAGCAGAACCAGAATTTTCTGTGTGCCTAATGATGGTGCATCAGCCTCCAGTCTGAGTAAAGAGGGGACAATATCATTTATGTACAGGGAGAACAGGGTGGGGGCAAGGACACACCCTTGCCGCACGCCCCTTGACACTTGAATTCGGCCCCCTATCGTCCAACCTGACACGTCCATAATTACCCTAGTGTAGCCGAGTTAGTAAAACAAGAATGTGCTCAGGGATTCCCATTAAGGAAAGAACTTCCCACAGCTTGTTACGGGGTACTATATCGAATGTGGATTTCAAGTCCACAAAAGCAACATACAGGCTCCCTTTACCAATAAAAATGTTTTTCCAGTATAAGAGCAGGAACCTAAGGGCTTGCTCAATGGTAGATATTCTTTTGCTAAAACCTGCCTGGAGGGGACTAAGAATATTGTGTTCTACCATCCAGTCTTGAATTTTACCCAGGCGGCAATGACAGAACACTTTCTGTACACACTCTAATAGGCTAATAGACCTATAATTGCTGGGGAGGCTTCTGTCACCCTTTTTAAAAATGGGGATAACAATGGCCCCCTTCCAAGACTCAGGAATTGGTGCCCCAGGTGCTATTACATTCGCTATGATGGCAATATCTCTTGACCAGATTGCAATATCAGTTAAGAATAGATCTGCTGGGACACCATCGGCACCAGGTGCCCTAACGTGCTTTAGGGAGCCTAAAGAGTATGCTATGTCCGCTTGGGAAAATAGTTGCACTGGAGGGGTAGGTGTGAGAGTGATAGATGAGCAAGTGTCCTTCTGTCGAGCGGTAGAACTATCATGGTTGTAAGAATATAACCCACTGAAGTGAGCTACCCAGTCCTTTGGTGCGATATTAGTTGTGATGTGCAGATTGCTGTTTGCAGGGCTGCGCCCTGCCAGGGACCAAAATGTGCTGCAGTTCCTCTCTTGTGCAGCTTCACTAAGTGTAACCCACAACTTCTTGTCTTGTTTACGTTTAGCTTTGTTAATGGCAGATTTGTAAGACTTTCTGGTTAGGCTAATTGCTTTTACATCCTTGGATCTGATAACTTGGATTAAATGCTTGCTTGAGGAGTCGCACTATTTAATAAACCAGCGATGCCTACCCTTAAGCCTCTTACTATCAGAGGCTGCATCAGCCGAAAAGAGGGCCGCGATACCCTTGAAACATGTAATGTGAGTTAAGCTTATTTTGTCATTTGTGTACGTAGAATCCCCCTCTAGGCCCGTCAATGCGGTCCTAAAGGTGTCGTTTGCAACATCAATGAGTGTTGGTCGAGCCAGAATCTGGTTCCACTTTAGGTGGCGTTTGCCATTTACCAAACTGATCCCCTTTGGTGCTTTGACTGAGTTGTTAATTATGGGCAGGTGGCTGCTCAAAGCTAACAAGTGGGCTTAAAGAGGATTATAGTCACTTTCTGATCTCTCGACAACCATCATGTCAATCACTAAAGGCCATAATCATACGTTGAATAGACCATAGTCGATTCTACTGATATGGTTAACTTTGTTGTACGTGTGACAGCCCTTTCCATCTGATTTGGTCATACCATTTAGTGCCCTAAGTCCAAATTCCATGGTCAATGATTTTACTTGAACAGCAACTTGGGACCACCTTTTGTTGGGCGGGATATCCAGGGTAAGGCTAGACCATGCCTGGTCCTCCTCGTGAGTGGACCCAAGATCATCCCAGTCGAGAGGTTGAAATGTGACATTAAAGTCACCTGCCACAATAATTTTGTAATGTAAGGGACAGTTGTAGGAGGCTGGACTGGCTTGTAGTGAGTACCAAGGGGTACTTGCACCTTGCACCAGGCCCAGTTATCCCTTATTAGTGTATAGGGTGTCTAGCAGCTTAGGCTGATAGATAATGGTAGCTTAGCAGAGCAGCTTAGGCTGAACTAGGAGACGTGTGAAGCTACTACAGTACCACTTAGTGTCATATGCACAATATCATAAGAAAACACAATACACAGTTATACTAAAAATAAAGGTACTTTACTTTTATGACAATATGCCAAAGTATCTTAGAGTGTACCCTCAGTGAGAGGATAGGAAATATACACAAGATATATATACACAATAGCAAAAATATGCAGTATAGTCTTAGAAAACAGTGCAAACAATGTATAGTTACAATAGGATGCAATGGGGAAACATAGGGATAGGGGCAACACAAACCATATACTCCAGAAGTGGAATGCGAACCACGAATGGACCCCAAACCTATGTGACCTTGTAGAGGGTCGCTGGGACTATTAGAAAATAGTGAGAGTTAGAAAAATAACCCTCCCCAAGACCCTGAAAAGTGAGTGCAAAGTGCACTAAAGTTCCCCTAAGGACCAAATAGTCGTGTTAGAGGGAAAATGCAAGGAAAACACAAATCAGCAATGCAACAACGATGGATTCCTGACTGAGGGTACCTGTGGAACAAGGGGACCAAGTCCAAAAGTCACAAGCAACTCGGAGATGGGCAGATGCCCAAGAAATGCCAGCGGTTGGTGCAAAGAAGCTCTTACTAGGCTGAAGAACTGTAAATACTGCAGGAACGACAAGGGCTAGAGACTTCCCCTTTGGAGGATGGATCCCCCACGCCTTGGAGAGTCGTGCAGAAGTGTTTTCCCGCCGGATGGACGCCAACAAGCCTTGCTACATGCAAATCATGCGTTTGGCGTTTTTGGACGCTGCTGGGGCCCAGGAGGGACCAGGAGGTCGCAAATTGGACCTGAAGAGAGAGGGGACGTCGAGCAAGACAAAGAGCCCTCACTGAAGCAGGTAGCACCCGGAGAAGTGCCAGAAACAGGCACTACGAGGATGCGTGAAACGGTGCTCGCCGAAGTTGCACAAAGGAGCCCCACGTCGCCGGAGACCAACTTAGAAAGTCGTGCAATGCAGGTTAGAGTGCCGTGGACCCAGGCTTGGCTGTGCACGAAGGATTTCCGCCGGAAGTGCACAGGGGCCGGAGTAGCTTGCAAAGTCGCGGTTCCCAGCAATGCAGCCCAGCGAGGTGAGGCAAGGACTTACCTCCACCAAACTTGGGCTGAAGAGTCACTGGACTGTGGGGGTCACTTGGACAGTGTCGCTAGATTCGAGGGACCTCGCTCGTCGTGCTGAGAGGAGACCCAAGGGACCGGAAATGCAGCTTTTTGGTGCCTGCGGTTGCAGGGGGAAGATTCCGTCGACCCACGGGAGATTTCTTCGGAGCTTCTGGTGCAGAGAGGAGGCAGACTACCCCCACAGCATGCACAAGCAGGAAAACAGTTGAGAAGGCGGCAGGATCAGCGTTACAGAGTTGCAGTAGTCATCTTTGCTACTATGTTGCAGGTTTGCAGGCTTCCAGCGCGGTCAGCGGTCGGTTCCTTATCAGAAGGTGAAGAGGGAGATGCAGAGGAACTCGGCTGAGCTCATGCATTCGTTATCTAAAGTTTCCCCAGAGACAGAGACCCTAAATAGCCAGAAAAGAGGGTTTGGCTACCTAGGAGAGAGGAAAGGCTACTAACACCTGAAGGAGCCTATCAGCAGGAGTCTCTGACGTCACCTGGTGGCACTGGCCACTCAGAGCAGTCCAGTGTGCCAGCAGCACCTCTGTTTCCAAGATGGCAGAGGTCTGGAGCACACTGGAGGAGCTCTGGACACCTCCCAGGGGAGGTGCAGGTCAGGGGAGTGGTCACTCCCCTTTCCTTTGTCCAGTTTCGCGCCAGAGCAGGGGCTAAGGGGTCCCTGAACCGGTGTAGACTGGCTTATGCAGAATTGGGCACATCTGTGCCCAACAAAGCATTTCCAGAGGCTGGGGGAGGCTACTCCTCCCCTGCCTTCACACCATTTTCCAAAGGGAGAGGGTGTCACACCCTCTCTCAGAGGAAGTTCTTTGTTCTGCCATCCTGGGCCAGGCCTGGCTGGACCCCAGGAGGGCAGCTGCCTGTCTGAGGGGTTGGCAGCAGCAGCAGCTGAGAAACCCCAGGAAGGGCAGTCTGGCAGTACCAGGGTCTGTGCTACAGACCACTGGGATCATGGAATTGTACCAACAATGCCAGGATGGCATAGAGGGGGCAATTCCATGATCATAGACATGTTACATGGCCATATTCGGAGTTACCATGGTGAAGCTACATATAGGTAGTGACCTATATGTAGTGCACGCGTGTAATGGTGTCCCCGCACTCACAAAGTTCAGTGAATTGGCTCTGAACAATGTGGGGGCACCTTGGCTAGTGCCAGGGTGCCCTCACACTAAGTAACTTTGCACCTAACCTTTACCAGGTAAAGGTTAGACATATAGGTGACTTATAAGTTACTTAAGTGCAGTGTAAAATGGCTGTGAAATAACGTGGACGTTATTTCACCCAGGCTGCAGTGGCAGGCCTGTGTAAGAATTGTCAGAGCTCCCTATGGGTGGCAAAAGAAATGCTGCAGCCCATAGGGATCTCCTGGAACCCCAATACCCTGGGTACCTCAGTACCATATACTAGGGAATTATAAGGGTGTTCCAGTAAGCCAATGTAAATTGGTAAAATTGGTCACTAGCCTGTTAGTGACAATTTGAAAGTAATGAGAGAGCATAACCACTGAGGTTCTGGTTAGCAGAGCCTCAGTGAGACAGTTAGGCACCACACAGGGAACATATACATGCACACCTATGAGCACTGGGGCCCTGTGTGACAGGGTCCCAGTGACACATACATATAGGCCACAAACCTATGAGCACTGGGGTCCTGACCAGCAGGATCCCAGTGACACATAACAACCATACTGAAAATATAGTGTTTTCACTATGAGCACTGAGGCCTGGCTATCAGGATCCCAGTGAGACAGTGAAAACAGTGACAAACACTCTGACATACACTCACAAACAGGCCAAAAGTGGGGGTAACAAGGCTAGAAAGAGGCTACCTTCTCACACAACCCCCCCCAAACGAAGGACAATAAGGCTAACCTTGGCCAGTTGAGACTTTATTGTCTAAGTGGTGATAAGTAGAGAGTAGCTCTGCAATAGACTGGTTACTCCCTTTATCATCCACTATATGGTTACTTCCCTGTGGGGATGTAAACCACCCTGTTTGAAGTTTTTTAGCTAACCAACAATGTGAAGTTGTATTTTCAGAGTTTCTATCAGTAAGTTTTAGTTTAGAGCAGTGGGAATTATCCACTGAACCTATTTGTAATGACGGAAATGCCAGACAGGGATGCTGTCTCAGAAAAGCCATAGCTGGGCAAAAACTTTGTCCATCTGGCTGGAAGAGAGAACAGGGATGCTGTTTCTCTTGAGTTGGAGCAGGGCAGGGATGCTGTCCTATGAGCTCCACACTAGGGCAGGGATGCTGTCCTAAGTGTTGTGAGGTAGTGCAGGGTTTCTGCACTAAAGTTTCTCTGGGAGGGTTGGAGGGATGCTCCATGTTAACTAAAATGGTGCTCTTTTTCTCACCAATGTTAGTTATCCCACAGAGAGGTACTTCCACCTCAGGGAGTCCAGCTTTGCCAGCTGATGATTCCCTTGGAACAGGTGCCACCCCAGGAGAGGTTTCTCCCACCACAGGAATAGTATCCTGAATGGTAGGGTGGTTAGGGGATACAGTGATACCCTTTTTACCTGTTGATGGAGAGGGATCCTGAGTTTTCATGCCTTCTCTCCTTTGCTTTTTCATTTCACTTGAAATGAGAGGGAACAATTCCTCAGGGATGCCTAGCATGGCTGCATGGGCATAAAACTCTACATCAGCCCAACCTGAGGCCTCTAGGTCATTACCTAAGAGACAGTCTACAGGTAAGCTAGGTGATACCACCACCTGCTTAGGGCCAGTAACTCCACCCCAACTAAACTGAATTATAGCTAAGGGCAGAAACTTAGTGGAGTTATGGACATCAATAATCTTATACTGTTGTCCAATGATGTGTTGTTCAGGAGGCACTAGGTTTTCAGTCACCAAAGTGAAACTGGCACCTGTGTCCCTGTAGGCCAAGGCCTCAACACCATTTATTGAAACTGTCTGCCTGTACTTATCCATTGTAAGGGGACAAGCAGCCAGTGTGGCAAGGCCAGTGCCACTAGGTGTGACAGAAACTGTCTTGGGACTGATTACATCAGTTTCCACTATGGACCCATAAGTGAACCCAACTACACCCTTTGCTTGACTGTTGCCAGCAGTCCCACCACTAGTACCACTACTGCTAGGGGCACTAGAGCTTGATGTATTAGTGGTGGTAGGCTCAGGGGGTTTACCTGGACAGGACTTATCCCCTGGCCTATGGCCTCTATTTTTACACACAAAGCACCAAGGCTTTTTAATGTGTGCAGGTTGGGAAGAAGAGGAAGAATTTGTTTTATCCCCACCCTCTGAAGAGTGTTTAAGATTTGAAGTGGGATCTTTGGTTTTACCCTTATCCCCATGCTTATCTTGAGATTTTTCACCATCTTTCTTCTTATTGCCATCTTTGTCACCCCCTGTATGAACTTTTCTGTTCACCCTTGTTCTGACCCATTTGTCTGCCTTCTTTCCCAATTCTTGGGGAGAGGTCAGATCAGAGTCTACCAGGTACTGGTGCAACAAATCAGACACACAATTATTAAGTATATGCTCTCTCAGGATTGTGTTATACAGGCTTTCATAATCAGTAACTTTACTGCCATGTAACCACCCCTCCAAGGCCTTCACTGAATGGTCAATGAAATCAACCCAGTCTTGTGAAGACTCCTTTTTGGTCTCTCTGAACTTTATCCTGTATTGTTCAGTGGTTAAGCCATAACCATCCAGGAGTGCATTCTTAAGAACTGTAAAATTATTGGCATCATTTTCTTTCACAGTAAGGAGTCTATCCCTACCCTTTCCACTAAATGATAGCCATAGGATAGCAGCCCACTGCTTTTGAGGGACATCCTGTACAACACAGGCCCTCTCAAGTGCAGCAAACCACTTGTTAATGTCATCCCCCTCCTTATAAGGGGGAACTATCTTGTGCAGATTCCTGGAATCATGCTCTTTTGCAGGATGACTATGGGGAATACTGCTGCTGCCACCATGGGTATCTAAACCCAACTTCTGTCTTTCCTTCTCTAATTCTAAAGACTGTCTATCCAAATCCAGCTGTTGCTTCTTGAGCTTCAGTCTGGTTTGTTCCACTCTCAATCTATTGAGCTCCCTTTCTAACAATCTGTCATCCGGGTGGGTGGGAGGGACATTTCTAGATACAGAGGTATGATGGGAATGAACAGAAGGAGACCTGTCTCTTACAGAGGGCACCCTAACAGCTTGGCTAACAGTATAATGTGAGAGCACACCATCAGTATGGTGTGATTCAACCTCTGTACCAACTATGCTAGACTGTCTAGTAATGGGCAGGCTGATAAGTTTCTTTCCTGAACCTTTTCCTGGGGGAGTCCCTGGATCAGATTGAGAACCATTAGCTACTTTTTCTACAGATTGGGCACTTATGGCCTTATCCTGTACTCTAAGCATATTAATTAACAGTTCTAAGGAAGGATTCTTCCCTACACTCAAACCTCTCTCTATGCAGAGACTCCTTGCTCCTTTCCAGCTAAGGTGATCATATGCAAGTTTGGACAGTTCAACTTTTTGGCCTGTGCCAGACATTTTTAGAGAGAGTTAAAGTGATAGACAAAGAGAAAAAAGTTTTCAGAACTTTTTGGAAAGACAGAAAAAACTTTTTAAACTTTTAAGAACTTTTTGAAAGTTTAGAAGTACTTTTCAGCACTTAGAAAAGAGTGAAAAGAGGAAATGCAAAACTTTTTGGCTATGTGTATATACACTGACCTTGTTTTGTATATTTTTCTCTTATGAAAAGTACAATGACAAGAGTGGTAAGTAGTCTCAAAGCACTTATCCCACCGCTGCACAACCAATGTAGGAGGCTGGACTGGCTTGTAGTGAGTACCAAGGGGTACTTGCACCTTGCACCAGGCCCAGTTATCCCTTATTAGTGTATAGGGTGTCTAGCAGCTTAGGCTGATAGATAATGGTAGCTTAGCAGAGCAGCTTAGGCTGAACTAGGTGACGTGTGAAGCTACTACAGTACCACTTAGTGTCATATGCACAATATCATAAGAAAACACAATGCACAGTTATACTAAAAATAAAGGTACTTTATTTTTATGACAATATGCCAAAGTATCTTAGAGTGTACCCTCAGTGAGAGGATAGGAAATATACACAAGATATATATACACAATAGCAAAAATATGCAGTATAGTCTTAGAAAACAGTGCAAACAATGTATAGTTACAATAGGATGCAATGGGGAAACATAGGGATAGGGGCAACACAAACCATATACTCCAGAAGTGGAATGCGAACCACGAATGGACCCCAAACCTATGTGACCTTGTAGAGGGTCGCTGGGACTATTAGAAAATAGTGAGAGTTAGAAAAATAACCCTCCCCAAGACCCTGAAAAGTGAGTGCAAAGTGCACTAAAGTTCCCCTAAGGACAAAATAGTCGTGTTAGAGGGAAAATGCAAGGAAAACACAAATCAGCAATGCAACAACGATGGATTCCTGACTGAGGGTACCTGTGGAACAAGGGGACCAAGTCCAAAAGTCACAAGCAACTCGGAGATGGGCAGATGCCCAAGAAATGCCAGCGGTTGGTGCAAAGAAGCTCTTACTAGGCTGAAGAACTGTGAATACTGCAGGAACGACAAGGGCTAGAGACTTCCCCTTTGGAGGATGGATCCCCCACGCCTTGGAGAGTCGTGCAAAAGTGTTTTCCCGCCGGATGGACGCCAACAAGCCTTGCTACACGCAAATCGTGCGTTTGGCGTTTTTGGACGCTGCTGGGGCCCAGGAGGGACCAGGAGGTCGCAAATTGGACCTGAAGAGAGAGGGGACGTCGAGCAAGACAAAGAGCCCTCACTGAAGCAGGTAGCTCCCGGAGAAGTGCCAGAAACAGGCACTACGAGGATGCGTGAAACGGTGCTCGCCGAAGTTGCACAAAGGAGCCCCACGTCGCCGGAGACCAACTTAGAAAGTCGTGCAATGCAGGTTAGAGTGCCGTGGACCCAGGCTTGGCTGTGCACGAAGGATTTCCGCCGGAAGTGCACAGGGGCCGGAGTAGCTTGCAAAGTCGCAGTTCCCAGCAATGCAGCCCAGCGAGGTGAGGCAAGGACTTACCTCCACCAAACTTGGGCTGAAGAGTCACTGGACTGTGGGGGTCACTTGGACGGTGTCGCTGGATTCGAGGGACCTCGCTCGTCGTGCTGAGAGGAGACCCAAGGGACCGGAAATGCAGCTTTTTGGTGCCTGCGGTTGCAGGGGGAAGATTCCGTCGACCCACGGGAGATTTCTTCGGAGCTTCTGGTGCAGAGAGGAGGCAGACTACCCCCACAGCATGCACAAGCAGGAAAACAGTCGAGAAGGCGGCAGGATCAGCGTTACAGAGTTGCAGTAGTCATCTTTGCTACTATGTTGCAGGTTTGCAGGCTTCCAGCGCGGTCAGCGGTCGATTCCTTATCAGAAGGTGAAGAGGGAGATGTAGAGGAACTCGGCTGAGCTCATGCATTCGTTATCTAAAGTTTCCCCAGAGACAGAGACCCTAAATAGCCAGAAAAGAGGGTTTGGCTACCTAGGAGAGAGGAAAGGCTACTAACACCTGAAGGAGCCTATCAGCAGGAGTCTCTGACGTCACCTGGTGGCACTGGCCACTCAGAGCAGTCCAGTGTGCCAGCAGCACCTCTGTTTCCAAGATGGCAGAGGTCTGGAGCACACTGGGTGAACTCTGGACACCTCCCAGGGGAGGTGCAGGTCAGGGGAGTGGTCACTCCCCTTTCCTTTGTCCAGTTTCGCGCCAGAGCAGGGGCTAAGGGGTCCCTGAACCGGTGTAGACTGGCTTATGCAGAATTGGGCACATCTGTGCCCAACAAAGCATTTCCAGAGGCTTGGGGAGGCTACTCCTCCCCTGCCTTCACTCCATTTTCCAAAGGGAGAGGGTGTCACACCCTCTCTCAGAGGAAGTTCTTTGTTCTGCCATCCTGGGCCAGGCCTGGCTGGACCCCAGGAGGGCAGCTGCCTTTCTGAGGGGTTGGCAGCAGCAGCAGCTGAGAAACCCCAGGAAGGGCAGTCTGGCAGTACCAGGGTCTGTGCTACAGACCACTGGGATCATGGAATTGTACCAACAATGCCAGGATGGCATAGAGGGGGCAAATCCATGATCATAGACATGTTACATGGCCATATTCGGAGTTACCATGGTGAAGCTACATATAGGTAGTGACCTATATGTAGTGCACGCGTGTAATGGTGTCCCCGCACTCACAAAGTTCAGTGAATTGGCTCTGAACAATGTGGGGGCACCTTGGCTAGTGCCAGGGTGCCCTCACACTAAGTAACTTTGCACCTAACCTTTACCAGGTAAAGGTTAGACATATAGGTGACTTATAAGTTACTTAAGTGCAGTGTAAAATGGCTGTGAAATAACGTGGACATTATTTCACCCAGGCTGCAGTGGCAGGCCTGTGTAAGAATTGTCAGAGCTCCCTATGGGTGGCAAAAGAAATGCTGCAGCCCATAGGGATCTCCTGGAACCCCAATACCCTGGGTACCTCAGTACCATATACTAGGGAATTATAAGGGTGTTCCAGTAAGCCAATGTAAATTGGTAAAATTGGTCACTAGCCTGTTAGTGACAATTTGAAAGTAATGAGAGAGCATAACCACTGAGGTTCTGGTTAGCAGAGCCTCAGTGAGACAGTTAGGCACCACACAGGGAACATATACATGCACACCTATGAGCACTGGGGCCCTGTGTGACAGGGTCCCAGTGACACATACATATAGGCCACAAACCTATGAGCACTGGGGTCCTGACCAGCAGGATCCCAGTGACACATAACAACCATACTGAAAATATAGTGTTTTCACTATGAGCACTGAGGCCTGGCTATCAGGATCCCAGTGAGACAGTGAAAACAGTGACAAACACTCTGACATACACTCACAAACAGGCCAAAAGTGGGGGTAACAAGGCTAGAAAGAGGCTACCTTCTCACAACAGTTTTGCAGAAAAGTCTCCAGAATGGAGGGGGTTTTGGAAACCCGACCCCCTCCCTCCGAACCCTCTGGCATAGATGTTAAATATAATCACAACTGCATCAGCCCCTAATGATAGTCGAAGACCTAGCAAATCGGGGGAATCAATAGATAGCTGTCCTATGTGGCAGTTTAGTAACATTCTGGTCCAAATGACTAGACCCCCAGAGGGCCTCCCCCTGGTGCTGGCCAGAGCAGGAATATAAAAGTTGGAGTAGCCAGTTCAAAAGAGTGGATCGGTTGACCATGTCTCTTGAAAAAGACATATGTTGTGCTCATCAATAAAGGAGGGGAAGGACAGGAGGTGAAGGATAGATCTCAGGCTGACCACATTCCATGAGACAATGCGTACCCAGGTAGTTGAATGGACAGCCCTGTCCACTGGCGTATTTGAGGGTTTGGTTTCCAAGGTTGGGTTAAGCAGGTGAGATCGCTTAAAAGGAGAGGGGTCATCATCACTGTTGTCCAGTTGATGCGTAATTGAGTAATGATAAGCATCTGCGGGACCTGACCTTATCCTAAGTGCGGTATTCTCATATGTAATGAGGTTGAGTCACAGAGGAAACAATGTGCAATGTTTTCATGGCTGTGCAATGCATCACTGGTGGACTGGTGAAAGATCTGTACGGAGAAAGATCGTGAGTGCTTGCAGGGGAAATATTGGGGGCCACAGCCATACCGTGGACAGTTGTTTCATGTAAGTCAGGGGGAAGTTCAACATGTATTTCAGATGGTACTCTAAGTCAATCATTCTCTCTTAGAGCAAATGGTTTACATGTTGGGCAATGGCTTAGGCGGGCCATGCAATGTGCAGGTGAACTAGGATATTTAAACTTGATACAGGATTGGTCTGGAGCACTTGTCCTTGCATCTAGGGCCACCAGATTGTCCACCATACTCCTATCCCTGAATGTCAACTGTAAAATGTCAAAGTGTGTGCCTGGGTCGGGCCTTCTTACTGCATCAATTATATCCTTGTGTATTACAGAGTAACAGCCTCTTACATGGCGAAGCCAATGAATTGCCATATTTCTAGTAGAATCTCCCCCTTCTCTGGGTGCCAATGAGTATAGCTTAGGAACATTTACCATTAGAATAGTCCTTGTGGATTGGAGTCAGTCAATGATTGGTTTAGCTGTGTATTTAGGGATAATATTGCTTGTACGTTTTGTAATTGGATGGCAGGCGTCAGGTGAATTTCCTGCGCTAAAACTAATGTGGGAGGTGGGCAGATCAGATTCCTTTATCTTGGCATTGTCTAAGAATTGGTCAGCACAACCATTTGCTTGCATTGTGGGCAATTTCATCGTAGTACCTAAGTGGTATGGTATTGGATTGCAATAATGATCTATGGAACTCGTTGTGTCTGGAGAAATTAACTGCTTAACTACCGCAATTAAGGAATTAACCATAGACTTTAATTCTGACACCTCCCTTTTTAAATCTTGTATGCATGGCATGTGCTGTGCACTTGACTGGACTGAATGCTTATTTACATCTACATCTACTAACCCACCCACCCTGGTGCATAGATTTGGGTCGTCCTGAGAGTCTAGGATGTTTATTAAGGGGGTAAAGCGTTTGATGCACTGGATTGGGTTGCTGGGATTAGCTGAATGCTTCTCCACCGACATTGGGGAGGCGTTGGTGATGAAAACACTACCCTTCCCATGGCCTGTGGAGGCTATAGCCTGTTGGCCGATCTTTACAAATATGTCAGCAATTTTCTTATGGCCAGCGCCCTTCCTGACAGGCGAGCACTCTCCCCCCATTCCGGTGGGGCTGCTGTCCGGGGGGGGCGTTTAAGATTCCTTCACATTCGTCAAGAAGGTTGTCAATTCTGTCCATAACAGTTGTTGACTACAAGCTTCTGTCTATTCCGCTTGGTTTTTGGCACCACCCCTACCCCACCCTCTATTGCCTTCCTTTTGCCTATTTGCTTATTTGCTTCTAGTTAATGGATAGCTGCTCAATAATAGACCTTCAAGAAGATACAGTAGTGGTAATAGTCAATGGGGCCTATTAAAAGAAAAATGATAGGGAAGTGGCCCAGCCTCATCCAGGCTACGACTGGTGTGGATGGGCATGCCCTTGGCTCGGGCATGGCCCGGGTGCAGCTCGCGCACGTCCCGTGCCGCAAAGTGCCCCCACGTGCTTTATAGCGCTTGTTGGTGTGATCAAGTGGATTCAGGTGCTCACAAGATGGCTTCCTCCTGGGACCACAAAGCAGTCTGGGATATGTAGTCCTGGCAGAGTCCCTGGTACGTCCCACGCTGCAAAGTGCCCCCACGCGCAATATATCGCTTGTTGGTGTGATCAAGTGGATGCAGGTGCTCACAAGATGGCCGCCTCCTGGGGCCACAAAGCAGTCTGGGATATGTAGTCCCGGCAGAGTCCCTGGTGCCCCCCACACCGCGAAGGGCCCCCACGCGCTATATAGCGCTCATTGGTGTGATCAAGTGGATGAAGGTGCTCACAAGATGGCCGCCTCCTAGGGCCACAAAGCAGTCTGGGATATGTAGTCCTGGCAGAGTCCCTGGTGCGGCCCACACCGCGAAGTGCCCCCACGTGATATATAGCGCTCATTGGTGTGATCAAGTGGATGCAGGTGCTCACAAGATGGCTGCCTTCTAGGTGCACAAAGCAGTCTGGGATGTGTGGTCCCGGCAGAGTCACTGACGCATCCCAGGGCAGTCATTTTTCTCTTTGTATTTCCAGGGTAGGTATCTGAGTTGTAGGCAGCTCCCCCATATTATTCCAGGTTTCTGGGCTGGCAAGCGGGGGGCACCATTGACCAATGGGGTACAGGGTTCCACCCTTTGTAATTTCCACTTTCTTAGATGTGTGACACATTTGTGTCCCAGAAAGCGCTGTTTTACAAAAACCCCAAATTTAGAAAATCTCTCCCGGAGGTTCAGGTCTGACTAAGCCCACCCACAGGTGTAGCTACCTTTACCCTGCTCTCCCCACCCAGCCCCTCTCATAATTCAATTACAGAGGCTCCTATATGGCAGGGATGCAGGAAGTGGGGGTGGATCTAGTATTTGCCCGACCTGTACTTCTCCTATTGAAGTCCAGTTTGGCTACCAAGCCCCTTTCCTGTACTGGCATCTGCAAGCAGCAACCTCCTCCAACCAGATGTCTCCTCTCTCTCAGCTCAGGGCACTTCATACCTCACCAGAGCATCTCAGCCTATTCAGGGCTTACCAATCAGAAAAGGCTGCTATAGGGCTTATTTTAGGTAACTTTAGGAAAGAGTTCTAAAACACTTTCCCTGTCGTCAAGTTGCAAGTTGTTTTAGTTATTTTAAATACTATTGTGACACTTTGAATCACTGCTTTAGTGTAGGAAAGTACCATCTTGCCTGGCATGTTACCCCCATTTTTCACTGTATAGATGTTGTTTTAGTTGTATGTGTCACTGGGACCCTGGTAACCCAGGGCCCCAGTGCTCATAAGTGTGCCTGAATGTGTTACCTGTGTAGTGACTAACTGTCTCACTGAGGCTCTGCTAATCAGAACCTCAGTGGTTATGCTCTCTCATTTCTTTCCAAATTGTCACTGACAGGCTAGTGACCATTTTTACCAATTTACATTGGTTTACTGGAACACCCTTATAATTCCCTAGCATATGGTACTGAGGTACCCAGGGTATTGGGGTTCCAGGAGATCCCTATGGGCTGCAGCATTTCTTTTGCCACCCATAGGGAGCTCTGACAATTCTTACACAGGCCTGCCACGGCAGCCTGAGTGAAATAACGTCCACATTATTTCACAGCCATTTTACACTGCACTTAAGTAACTTATTAGTCACCTATATGTCTAACCTTTACCTGGTAAAGGTTAGGTGCAAAGTTACTTAGTGTGAGGGCACCCTGGCACTAGCCAAGGTGCCCCCACATTGTTCAGAGCCAATTCCCTGAACTTTGTGAGTGCGGGGACACCATTACACGCGTGCACTACATATAGGTCACTACCTATATGTAGCTTCACCATGGTAACTCCGAATATGGCCATGTAACATGTCTATGATCATGGAATTGCCCCCTCTATGCCATCCTGGCATAGTTGGCACAATCCCATGATCCCAGTGGTCTGTAGCACAGACCCTGGTACTGCCAAACTGCCCTTCCTGGGGTTTCATTGCAGCTGCTGCTGCTGCCAACCCCTCAGACAGGCATCTGCCCTCCTGGGGTCCAGCCAGGCCTGTCCCAGGATGGCAGAACAAAGAACTTCCTCTGAGAGAGGGTGTGACACCCTCTCCCTTTGGAAAATGGTGTGAAGGCAGGGGAGGAGTAGCCTCCCCCAGCCTCTGGAAATGCTTTCTTGGGCACAGATGTGCCCAATTCTGCATAAGCCAGTCTACACCGGTTCAGGGACCCCTTAGCCCCTGCTCTGGCGCGAAACTGGACAAAGGAAAGGGGAGTGACCACTCCCCTGACCTGCACCTCCCCTGGGAGGTGTCCAGAGCTCCTCCAGTGTGCTCCAGACCTCTGCCATCTTGGAAACAGAGGTGCTGCTGGCACACTGGACTGCTCTCAGTGGCCAGTGCCACCAGGTGACGTCAGAGACTCCTGCTGATAGGCTCCTTCAGGTGTTAGTAGCCTATCCTCTCTCCTAGGTAGCCAAACCCTCTTTTCTGGCTATTTAGGGTCTCTGTCTCTGGGGAAACTTCAGAAACCGAATGCAAGAGCTTATCCGAGTTCCTCTGCATCTCCCTCTTCACCTTCTGATAAGGAATCGACTGCTGACCGCGCTGGAAGCCTGCAAACCTGCAACATAGTAGCAAAGACGACTACTGCAACTCTGTAACGCTGATCCTGCCGCCTTCTCGACTGTTTTCCTGCTTGTGCATGCTGTGGGGGTAGCCTGCCTCCTCTCTGCACCAGAAGCTCCGAAGAAATCTCCCGTGGGTCGACGGAATCTTCCCCCTGCAACCGCAGGCACCAAAAAGCTGCATTACCGGTCCCTTGGGTCTCCTCTCAGCACGACGAGCGAGGTCCCTCGAATCCAGCGACTCTGTCCAAGTGACCCCCACAGTCCAGTGACTCTTCAGTCCAAGTTTGGTGGAGGTAAGTCCTTGCCTCACCTCGCTGGGCTGCATTGCTGGGAACCGCGACTTTGCAGCTACTCCGGCCCCTGTGCACTTCCGGCGGAAATCCTTTGTGCACAGCCAAGCCTGGGTCCACGGCACTCTAACCTGCATTGCACGACTTTCTAAGTTGGTCTCCGGCGACGTGGGACTCCTTTGTGCAACTTCGGCGAGCACCGTTTCACGCATCCTCTTAGTGCCTGTTTCTGGCACTTCTCCGGGAGCTACCTGCTTCAGTGAGGGCTCTTTGTCTTGCTCGACGTCTTCTCTCTCTTCAGGTCTAATTTGCGACCTTCTGGTCCCTCCTGGACCCCAGCAGCGTCCAAAAACGCCAAACGCACGATTTACAGCTAGCAAGGCTTGTTGGCGTTCTTTCAGCGGAAAAACACTTCTGCACGACTCTTCAAGGCGAGTGGGATCCGTCCCCCAAAGGGGAAGTCTCTAGCCCTTTTCGTTCCTGCAGAAACCTCAGCTTCTTCTGTCCAGTCGAAGCTTCTTTGCACCCGCAGCTGGCATTTCCTGGGCATCTGCCCATCTCCGAATTGCTTGTGACTTTTGGACTTGGTCCCCTTGTTCCACAGGTACCCTAGATTGGAAATCCACAGTTGTTGCACTGCTGGTTTGTGTCTTTCCTGCATTATTCCTCTAACACGACTACTTTGTCCTTAGGGGAACTTTAGTGCACTTTGCACTCACTTTTCAGGGTCTTGGGGAGGGTTATTTTTCTAACTCTCACTATTTTCTAATAGTCCCAGCGACCCTCTACAAGGTCACATAGGTTTGGGGTCCATTTGTGGTTCGCATTCCACTTTTGGATTATATGGTTTGTGTTGCCCCTATCCCTATGTTTCCCCATTGCATCCTATTGTAACTATACATTGTTTGCACTGTTTTCTAAGACTATACTGCATATTTTTGCTATTGTGTATATATATCTTGTGTATATTTCCTATCCTCTCACTGAGGGTACACTCTAAGATACTTTGGCATATTGTCATAAAAATAAAGTACCTTTATTTTTAGTATAACTGTGTATTGTGTTTTCTTATGATATTGTGCATATGACACTAAGTGGTACTGTAGTAGCTTCACACGTCTCCTAGTTCAGCCTGAGCTGCTCTGCTAAGCTACCATTATCTATCAGCCTAAGCTGCTAGACACCCTATACACTAATAAGGGATAACTGGGCCTGGTGCAAGGTGCAAGTACCCCTTGGTACTCACTACAAGCCAGTCCAGCCTCCTACAATATTGTCATAAAAATAAAGTACCTTTATTTTTAGTATAACTGGGTATTGTGTTTTCTTATGATATTGTGCATATGACACTAAGTGGTACTGTAGTAGCTTCACACGTCTCCTAGTTCAGCCTAAGCTGCTCTGCTAAGCTACCATTATCTATCAGCCTAAGCTGCTAGACACCCTATACACTAATAAGGGATAACTGGGCCTGGTGCAAGGTGCAAGTACCCCTTGGTACTCACTACAAGCCAGTCCAGCCTCCTACATTGGTTGTGCAGTGGTGGGATAAGTGCTTGAGACTGCTTACCACTCTTGTCATTGTACTTTTCATAAGAGAAAAATATACAAAACAAGGTCAGTGTATATACACATAGCCAAAAAGTTTTGCATTTCCTCTTTTCACTCTTTTCTAAGTATTGAAAAGTACTCCTATACTTTCAAAAAGTTCTTAAAAGTTTAAAAAGTTTTTTTCTGTCTTTCCAAAAAGTTCTGAAAACTTTTTTCTCTTTTCCTATCACTTTAACTCTCTCTAAAAAAATGTCTGGCACAGGCCAAAGTGTTGATCTGTCCAAACTTGCATAAGACAACCTTAGCTGGAAAAGAGCAAGGAGTCTCTGTATAGAGAGAGGTTTGAGTGTAGGGAAGAATCCTTCCTTGGAACTGTTACTTAACATGCTTAGAGAACAGGATAAGGCCATAGGTGCCCCATCTGTTGAAAAAGTACCTAATAGTTCTCAATCTGATTCAGGGACTCCCCCAGGAAAAGATTCAGGAAAGAAACTTCCTAGCCTGCCCATTACTAGACAATCTAGCATAGATGGTAATGATGATGAGCCACACAAAATAAATAGTGTTGTCTCACATCATAGCAAAAGCATATATTCTCACCATACTGGTAGTAATGTTTCTGTAAACCAAGCTGTTAGGGTGCCTTCTGTAAGGGACAGGTCTTCTTCTGTTCATTCCCATCATAGCTCTGTTTCTAGAAATGTCCCTCCCACCAACCCTGATGACAGAATGTTAGAGAGGGAACTCAATAAGTTGAGGGTGGAACAAACCAGACTGAAGCTTAAAAAGCAACAGCTGGATTTGGATAGACAGTCTTTTGAATTAGAGAAGGAAAGACAGAAGTTGGGTTTAGATACCCATGGTGGCAGCAGCAGTATTCCCCATAGTCATCCTGCAAAAGAGCATGATTCCAGGAATCTGCACAAGATAGTTCCCCCTTATAAGGAGGGGGATGACATTAACAAGTGGTTTGCTGCACTTGAGAGGGCCTGTGTTGTACAGGATGTCCCTCAAAGGCAGTGGGCTGCTATCCTATGGCTATCATTTAGTGGAAAAGGTAGGGATAGGCTCCTTACTGTGAAAGAAAATGATGCTAATAATTTCCAAGTTCTTAAGAATGCACTCCTGGATGGTTATGGCTTAACCACTGAACAGTACAGGATAAAGTTCAAAGAGACCAAAAAGGAGTCTTCACAAGACTGGGTTGATTTTATTGACCATTCAGTGAAGGCCTTGGAGGGGTGGTTACATGGCAGTAAAGTTACTGATTATGACAGCCTGTATAACTTGATCCTGAGAGAGCATATTCTTAATAATTGTGTGTCTGATTTGTTGCACCAGTACTTGGTGGACTCTGATCTGACCTCTCCCCAAGAATTGGGAAAGAAGGCAGACAAATGGGTCAGAACAAGAGTGAACAGAAAAGTTCAAACAAACGGGTGACAAAGATGGCAACAAAAAGAAGGATGGTAAGTCTTCTGACAAGGGTGGGGACAAATCTAAAAATGAGTCTTCATCAGGCCCACAAAAACACTCTGGTGGGGGTGGTGGGTCCAAATCCTCCTTTAATCAGAACAAGGAAAAGAAACCATGGTGCTATTTATGTAAAATAAAAGGCCATTGGACAACAGATCCCAGTTGTCCAAAGAAAGGCACCACAGCTCCTACCACTACAACCCCTACTGCTACACCTAGTGTCCCTACGAATAGCAGTGGTGGTGGGAGCAAACCTACTAATAGCCAATCCAAGGGAGTAGCTGGGCTCACTTTTGGTAATTTAGTTGGGGTTGGTCTGATTAGGGAGACCACAGAGGCTACTTTAGTCTCTGAAGGGGCTATTGATTTAGCCACTTTGGTTGCTTGCCCCCATAACTTGGAGAAGTACAAGCAACTAACCCTAATAAATGGTGTTGAGGTCCAGGCCTACAGGGACACAGGTGCCAGTGTCACAATGGTGATTGAGAAACTGGTGCACCCTGAACAACACATACTTGGACACCAGTACCAAGTAACCGATGCTCACAACATAACACAAAGCCACCCCATGGCTGTTGTAAATCTCAACTGGGGGGGGGTAACTGGTCCAAAGAAAGTTGTGGTAGCTTCAGATTTACCTGTAGACTGTCTATTAGGGAATGATTTGGAGACATCAGCTTGGTCAGATGTGGAGTTGGAGGCCCATGCAGCAATGCTGGGCATTCCAGGGCATATTTTTGCTTTGACAAGGGCTCAGGCCAAAAAGCAAAAAGGACAGGGAAGCTTGGATCCTGGAACAATGGACCAAGTGCTCCCTAAAGCTAGGGCTAGTAGAAGCAAACCACTTCCTACTATCCCTCCCTCTACAGTGGATTCAACTTCTGAGGAAGAAGAATTCCCTCCCTGTGCAGAACCTACGCCAGAGGAGCTGGAAGCAGACACTGCTGAGCTTTTGGGTGAAGGGGGGCCTGCCAGAGAGGAGCTGAGTGTGGCACAGCAAACCTGTCCCACATTAGAGGGTCTCAGACAGCAAGCTGTCAAACAGGCTAATGGGGATGTCAGTGACTCCCACAGAGTTTACTGGGAGGACAACCTCTTGTACACTGAGCATAGGGATCCTAAACCTGGAGCTGCCAGGAGATTAGTGATTCCTCAGGAGTACAGAAAGTTCCTCCTAACACTGGCACATGACATTCCCTTAGCTGGGCATCTAGGACAAATAAAAACTTGGGACAGGCTTGTTCCCCTGTTTCATTGGCCTAGAATGTCTGAGGACACAAAATAATTTTGTAAGTCCTGTGAAACCTGTCAAGCCAGTGGCAAGACAGGTGGCACCCCAAAGGCACCCCTTATCCCACTGCCTGTGGTTGGGGTTCCCTTTGAAAGGGTAGGGGTTGACATAGTTGGCCCCCTTGACCCTCCTACTGCTTCAGGCAATAGGTTTATCTTAGTGGTAGTGGACCATGCCACAAGATATCCTGAAGCAATTCCTTTAAGGACCACTACAGCACCTGCAGTGGCAAAGGCCCTCCTGGGAATATTTTCCAGGGTGGGCTTCCCAAAGGAAGTAGTATCAGACAGGGGAAGCAATTTCATGTCTGCATACTTAAAGGCCATGTGGAAGGAGTGTGGTGTAACGTACAAGTTCACAACACCCTATCATCCACAAACAAATGGACTGGTGGAGAGATTTGATAAAACTCTCAAAGGCATGATTATGGGTCTCCCTGAAAAACTCCGCAGGAGATGGGATATCCTTCTACCATGCCTCCTTTTTGCCTACAGGGAGGTACCCCAGAAAGGAGTGGGCTTCAGCCCCTTTGAACTTCTTTTTGGACACCCTGTTAGGGGTCCACTCACACTTGTAAAGGAGGGTTGGGAACAACCTTTAAAAGCTCCTAAGCAGGATATTGTGGATTATGTACTTGGCCTCAGATCAAGGATGGCTGAGTACATGAAAAAGGCCAGTAAAAACCTTCAGGCCAGCCAAGAGCTCAAGAAGCAATGGCATGATCAGAAGGCTGTTTTGGTTCAGTACCAACCAGGGCAGAAAGTGTGGGTCTTGGAGCCTGTGGCCCCAAGAGCACTCCAAGATAAATGGAGTGGTCCCCACACAATTGTTGAAAAGAAGGGAGAAGTCACCTATTTAGTTGACTTAGGCACTGCCAGGAGTCCCCTTAGGGTGCTCCATGTCAACCGCCTGAAACCCTACTATGACAGGGCTGATCTCACCCTGCTCATGGCAACTGATGAGGGACAGGAAGAAGACAGTGATCCTCTACCTGATCTCTTCTCTTTCACAGAACAAGATGCTCTTGTGGAAGGTGTAGTTTTGGCTGATTGTCTTACTGCTGAGCAGAAAGATAATTGCATAAATCTCCTAGGACAATTTTCAGAACTCTTCTCTACTGTGCCAGCCACCACTTCTTGGTGTGAGCACACTATAGATACTGGAGACAGTTTACCTGTCAAAAGTAAGATCTATAGGCAGCCTGACCATGTCAGGGACTGCATAAAGCAAGAAGTTCAGAAAATGTTGGAACTAGGAGTGGTTGAGCACTCTGACAGTCCATGGGCTTCTCCTGTGGTACTGGTACCAAAACCCAATTCTAAAGATGGAAAGAAGGAAATGCGGTTTTGTGTAGACTATAGAGGTCTCAACTTGGTAACCAAAACTGATGCTCACCCTATACCCAGGGCAGATGAGCTCATAGATACACTGGCATCTGCCAAGTATCTAAGCACTTTTGATTTGACTGCAGGGTATTGGCAGATCAAATTGTCAGAAGATGCTAAACCTAAGACTGCATTTTCTACCATTGGAGGACATTACCAGTTTACTGTAATGCCTTTTGGTTTGAAAAATGCACCTGCCACTTTTCAGAGGTTGGTGAACACAGTCCTGCAAGGGCTGGAAGCTTTCAGTGCAGCATATTTGGACGATATAGCTGTCTTTAGCTCCAGCTGGGATGATCACCTGGTCCACCTATGGAAAGTTTTGGAGGCCCTGCAAAAGGCAGGCCTCGCTATCAAGGCTTCAAAGTGCCAGATAGGGCAGGGTAAGGTGGTTTATCTGGGACACCTTGTTGGTGGGGAACAGATTGCACCACTTCAGGGGAAAATCCAAACTATTATTGATTGGGTTCCCCCTACCACTCAGACTCAGGTGAGAGCCTTCCTAGGCCTCACTGGGTATTACAGGAGGTTCATTAAGAACTATGGCTCCATTGCAGCCCCTCTTAATGACCTCACATCCAAGAAAATGCCTAAAAAGGTATTATGGACAGCAAACTGTCAGAAAGCTTTTGAGGAGCTGAAGCAGGCCATGTGCTCTGCACCTGTCCTGAAAAGCCCTTGTTACTCTAAAAAATTCTATGTCCAAGCTGATGCATCTGAATTAGGAGTAGGGGCAGTCCTATCACAACTTAATTCTGAGGGCCAGGATCAACCTGTTGCTTTTATTAGTAGGAGGTTGACCCCTAGAGAAAAGCGTTGGTCTGCCATTGAGAGGGAGGCCTTTGCTGTGGTCTGGGCTCTGAAGAAGTTGAGGCCATACCTGTTTGGCACTCACTTCATTGTTCAGACAGACCACAAACCTCTACTTTGGCTAAAACAAATGAAAGGTGAAAATCCTAAATTGTTGAGGTGGTCCATATCCCTACAGGGAATATACTATACAGTGGAACATAGACCTGGGAGTAGCCACTCCAATGCAGATGGACTCTCCAGATATTTCCACTTAGACAATGAAGACTCATCAGGTCATGGCTAGTCTTATTGTCCTTCGTTTGGGGGGGGGGTTGTGTAGGAAAGTACCATCTTGCCTGGCATGTTACCCCCATTTGTCACTGTATATATGTTGTTTTAGTTGTATGTTTCACTGGGACCCTGGTAACCCAGGGCCCCAGTGCTCATAAGTGTGCCTGAATGTGTTACCTGTGTAGTGACTAACTGTCTCACTGAGGCTCTGCTAATCAGAACCTCAGTGGTTATGCTCTCTCATTTCTTTCCAAATTGTCACTGACAGGCTAGTGACCATTTTTACCAATTTACATTGGCTTACTGGAACACCCTTATAATTCCCTAGTATATGGTACTGAGGTACCCAGGGTATTGGGGTTCTAGGAGATCCCTATGGGCTGCAGCATTTCTTTTGCCACCCATAGGGAGCTCTGACAATTCTTACAAAGGCCTGCCACGGCAGCCTGAGTGAAATAACGTCCATGTTATTTCACAGCCATGTTACACTGCACTTAAGTAACTTATAAGTCACCTATATGTCTAACCTTTACCTGGTAAAGGTTAGGTGCAAAGTTACTTAGTGTGAGGGCACCCTGGCACTAGCCAAGGTGCCCCCACATTGTTCAGAGCCAATTCCCTGAACTTTGTGAGTGCGGGGACACCATTACACGCGTGCACTACATATAGGTCACTACCTATATGTAGCTTCACCATGGTAACTCCGAATATGGCCATGTAACATGTCTATGATCATGGAATTGCCCCCTCTATGCCATCCTGGCAGAGTTGGCACAATCCCATGATCCCAGTGGTCTGTAGCACAGACCCTGGTACTGCCAAACTGCCCTTCCTGGGGTTTCACTGCAGCTGCTGCCAATCCCTCAGACAGGCATCTGCCCTCCTGGGGTCCAGCCAGGCCTGGCCCAGGATGGCAGAACAAAGAACTTCCTCTGAGAGAGGGTGTGACACCCTCTCCCTTTGGAAAATGGTGTGAAGGCAGGGGAGGAGTAGCCTCCCCCAGCCTCTGGAAATGCTTTCTTGGGCACAGATGTGCCCAATTCTGCATAAGCCAGTCTACACCGGTTCAGGGACCCCTTAGCCCCTGCTCTGGC
This sequence comes from Pleurodeles waltl, assembly GCF_031143425.1. Classification (NCBI taxonomy): domain Eukaryota; kingdom Metazoa; phylum Chordata; class Amphibia; order Caudata; family Salamandridae; genus Pleurodeles; species Pleurodeles waltl. Next base: position 29,115 of record NW_027150069.1, read on the forward strand.
GCGAAACTGGACAAAGGAAAGGGGAGTGACCACTCCCCTGACCTGCACCTCCCCTGGGAGGTGTCCACAGCTCCTCCAGTGTGCTCCAGACCTCTGCCATCTTGGAAACAGAGGTTCTGCTGGCACACTGGACTGCTCTGAGTGGCCAGTGCCACCAGGTGACGTCAGAGACTCCTGCTGATAGGCTCCTTCAGGTGTTAGTAGCCTATCCTCTCTCCTAGGTAGCCAAACCCTCTTTTCTGGCTATTTAGGGTCTCTGTCTCTGGGGAAACTTCAGATACCGAATGCAAGAGCTCATCCGAGTTCCTCTGCATCTCCCTCTTCACCTTCTGATAAGGAATCGACTGCTGACCGCGCTGGAAGCCTGCAAACCTTCCACATAGTAGCAAAGACGACTACTGCAACTCTGTAACGCTGATCCTGCCGCCTTCTCGACTGTTTTCCTGCTTGTGCATGCTGTGGGGGTAGCCTGCCTCCTCTCTGCACCAGAAGCTCCGAAGAAATCTCCTGTGGGTCGACGGAATCTTCCCCCTGCAACCGCAGGCACCAAAAAGCTGCATTACCGGTCCCTTGGGTCTCCTCTCAGCACGACGAGCGAGGTCCCTCGAATCCAGCGACTCTGTCCAAGTGACCCCCACAGTCCAGTGACTCTTCAGTCCAAGTTTGGTGGAGGTAAGTCCTTGCCTCACCTCGCTGGGCTGCATTGCTGGGAACCGCGACTTTGCAGCTACTCCGGCCCCTGTGCACTTCCGGCGGAAATCCTTTGTGCACATCCAAGCCTGGGTCCACGGCACTCTAACCTGCATTGCACGACTTTCTAAGTTGGTCTCCGGCGACGTGGGACTCCTTTGTGCAACTTCGGCGAGCACCATTTCACGCATCCTCTTAGTGCCTGTTTCTGGCACTTTTCCGGGTGCTACCTGCTTCAGTGAGGGCTCTTTGTCTTGCTCGACGTCCCCTCTCTCTTCAGGTCCAATTTGCGACCTCCTGGTCCCTCCTGGGCCCCAGCAGCATCAAAAAACGCCAAACACACGATTTAAAGCTAGCAAGGCTTGTTGGCGTTCTTTCAGCGGGAAAACACTTCTGCACGACTCTTCAAGGCGAGAGAGATCCGTCCACCAAAGGGAAAGTCTCTAGCCCTTTTCGTTCCTGCAGAAACCTCAGCTTCTTCTGTCCAGTCGAAGCTTCTTTGCACCCGCAGCTGGCATTTCCTGGGCATCTGCCCATCTCCGACTTGCTTGTGACTTTTGGACTTGGTCCCCTTGTTCCACAGGTACCCTAGATTGGAAATCCACAGTTGTTGCATTGCTGGTTTGTGTTTTTCCTGCATTATTCCTCTAACACGACTACTTTGTCCTTAGGGGAACTTTAGTGCACTTTGCACTCACTTTTCAGGGTCTTGGGGAGGGTTATTTTTCTAACTCTCACTATTTTCTAATAGTCCCAGCGACTCTCTACAAGGTCACATAGGTTTGGGGTCCATTCGTGGTTCGCATTCCACTTTTGGAGTATATGGTTTGTGTTGCCCCTATCCCTATGTTTCCCCATTGCATCCTATTGTAACTATACATTGTTTGCACTGTTTTCTAAGACTATACTGCATATTTTTGCTATTGTGTATATATATCTTGTGTATATTTCCTATCCTCTCACTGAGGGTACACTCTAAGATACTTTGGCATATTGTCATAAAAATAAAGTACCTTTATTTTTAGTATAACTGGGTATTGTGTTTTCTTATGATATTGTGCATATGACACTAAGTGGTACTGTAGTAGCTTCACACGTCTCCTAGTTCAGCCTAAGCTGCTCTACTAAGCTACCATTATCTATCAGCCTAAGCTGCTAGACACCCTATACACTAATAAGGGATAACTGGGCCTGGTGCAAGGTGCAAGTACCCCTTGGTACTCACTACAAGCCAGTCCAGCCTCCTACATTTAGTTATTCCAATCAAAATATAGACATTATTAAAGTTTAATAAAGCCTTCCCATGTTAGCCTATGGAGCAAGCAATGCTACAATGGGACAAACTAAATTGGCGTTTTTTTTTCCTCAACAGGGCAAATAAAACATATTTTATAATTAAAAAAAACTCCACCCTTGTGGCATCAAGAGTAGACCTTAGAGGTAACATATGTAAAGCTGAAGTAGTTTGAAGCTTTAGAAGTAGTTTTAATTCCAAAGTCGAATTTTGACATAGTTTTATTTTAAAAGCAGCCTGAAAGGCAGGGCTGGCTTTTAAAATGACAGCAGGCAGTGCAGCAGTGTATACTCAAATGCATTAAATTTACTGGGCCACAAAGATCCCAGATTCAGGTGTCCTTATCTGTCATCAGATTCTATTTTTTATGGATGCTGAACTATTAATATTACTAAAGACATGGATTTGAACTTTGATGAAATTGAGTAGGGCTGGGGACAATAGATTTGCCAAAACTGACAATCTGTAAACTACCGGAACAAAAAGGGCTTCATCCACAAATCAGGGCTTTACAAGGCTTTAACAATTCTACTCCGTTGTGTTAGCTTTACATTTTCAGAAGTACCTTTCAGTGTTGAATTTATCCATGCTGGACAGACACAAGGTGGAAATTTTGTATAAGTAAATGAGGTCAGAACGTGCATGTTCCTTTCTCACTTTTAACATTGAACGTTTTACATTTAATTTTTTTTCCCCACAGGGAATATCTGTTTTTCCTCATTTACTTCAAAAGTGTGGAGGTTCCTGTAGGAAAGAGGCATTTTTTGATTTGATAATCCCCACTTTTTGCTCCCTGATACTGATGTTGTTGATTGGTAGTGCACTGGGTCCCTGCTAACCAGGCCCCAGTGCCAGTGCTTTTTCCTAAAAACAAGGCAATTCTCAATTGCAACACTAGTCGCAAGGACTTTAGCACTCCTGAAAGTCCCTAGGTAATCATACCCCTAGTATCCAGGACATGGTACTAAAGAAGGTCCCTAGGGTCTGCAGCATGTATTATGCCACCCTAAGGCATCACAACAGAAATTGCATGTAGACTGCCACTGCAGGCTGCGCAAAATGGTGCAAACTCTTCTGAAAACATGACTGCGCACACTCCTGTGTGCAATTCCCTCTAACACTGCTTGTCCTATTTGTGAGTCACTCCTTTAGCAGGCCTTAGAGCCCTAAGGCTGGGTGCATTCAACCACATGTGAGGGCACAACTGCATACGCAGATGTACCCTGCAATGCCTAGTTCCATTGTAACACATAGCAAGTGCTCAGGAAGCCATATTGAGACCATGTACTGGTCACTGGTCATTATGAGTTACCCAGCTACATAATGGTTTCACTGAAGATACTGGTGTTTGGTATCAAACACCTCTTCTTAATAAATCCATACTGATGCCAGTATCAGATTTATTCTGGCATGCACCCAGAGGGCAACATAGAGGTGCATCTGAAAATAAACTAACCCTTTAGTGTGCTGCCTGACCGTTATATTCCAGCCTACCACTACAGACAGGTTTCTGACCCCCTGGAAGGGAGCGCCCGTATTTTCAGAGGCCACAAACAATGCCTGCTCAGCAGAAGGTGGTATCACCTCCTCCAGCAGGATGGTTAGCAATTTACATACCTGTGTCAGAGGCTTCAAAGCATCTGCCACTCTTTGATATGCAAGCCCTGGCTTCGCCCAGACCTGGGGAATACCACCCCCTGCCCTGAGGCACATTTGGCACCAAAGCAGGTGGGAAATTAGTGATGCAGAAAGTGTGTCACACTGATAGGCTAGGCATACACCTAAGGGTGACCACCTGAAGTGGACAGTTGAGAAAGGGTTTCAGCATCTTGTTTTTGGTGAAACTAAGAACTCGAGCAGGTTTATGCCCATTCCCCACAGAAAGTTGTCATATAGGGGATGTAGTCATCCTATGGGGCCCAATGGCTACTACCATCCACTCTCCTAAGTGCCCAAAATGTCAGTATTTAGGGTCCCCCTGACAGTAGAGACAAAGAAGAGTAGTCACAGTGAGAAGTGAGGACTTGCACTGTACTTGGAGCCAAACCCTGCCTTACAGCTGGAACCTCGACATTTGCACCAACGTGACTCATCCAAAAGCTGTGCATCCTTCCAAACCCTTAGAGAACTATCCAGTGCTTCACCAACCAGCTAGCATCTTTCCTGGGGTGCAGGACCACCCCCCTGCATCTGCAGGCACTGTCCACATCTGTTCAGGACACTGTTTTACTGGCCATCAGGACCACTGAGAAAGCATCACACCAGGAGGAGATGTGTGTGGCTCTGGTAGGTCAGCCCCACCTCTCTACTTAGTTTTGAAATGATAGACCCTTCAGAAGTCCCTCTGCACTAATACCAGGGGTACCAGAACACTTACATCACCCAAGGCTTGTGGAGTGTCCAGTCTAGACACCACCATGGCCAAAATCGACTTGCATGACATAGGAACAATGAGGCTGCACCAAGAGTGTCCCTGTTGTCTTGTTTTCTTCCCCTCTGCAGGTCAACCCAAGAACCGTGAAAGCCTCCAACACAGAGGACCAGCCAGACAAACACCACTGCACCGGAGCTCCACAGCTCAGGTTTATGCCAACCAGCTGTGCACCCTTGATCCCAAAACCCTCACAAGTTGAGCCCCCCTTAGGGTTCTACTGGGCTTGGCCCCAAGTCCCCCCTTGCAGCCGGTTTTCAGAGGTGCAGAATTGCCTACTACTACTGTTGCGTTCGAGGCTACCGACCCAAACAGCACCTCTGCTCCCAGACATTCCAGGGCAGGTAAACCCAAGCTGATGGTGATTCTTTGGCCCTTGGCCCCCAGCACCTTAAGTTTGGAAGGGCACCCCTGAACTCCACTTATAAGTACCCCAATACAGTAAATGCTTTTGCTTCCTTAGGAAACCAATAACACATTCAATTTGCTTGCCTCATAACTGTCATAGATGCATTTTTGTGTGTTTCTTTGAAAACAATAATCCTGAAAGGTATGTACCTGCTTTGATGATCTTGGTGTCCAAAATAATATAAGCATCTGTGTTATCTGATAAGCCTAACCTTCTCACTCACACAACCACAAAAAAGCTCTTAGGATTATTAAAGAAAACCCTCAATACCAAATAGGTGTCGTCTTGACTTTTTGCATGGTGTGCTCTTACATTGGCCCACTACTTAAAAAACAGCTTTCTACAGTCCCCTTCCCATTCCTGCTCTGAATTAGCTATTCCAGTCTTTAGTGGTAGTATTTTACGTGCATTTCCATGGTAATACAGAGTCTGAAAAATATTTGCAAACATTCACATAATTTTGCAGGGCCACACTCACAGAGCCTGTGCTCTGGCTGCCTTTTTAAAGAGTTTATGAGTAGCAAATATAAAACCTATTGTTGAAACACAACGCACACATGGCGTCGTTAGGGGGGGCATAAGAAGAGTGGCGCATCAAAGCTGATGCACCACTTTGTTGTAAATCTGGCCCTAGGTCAGCAAAAACCTTTTGTGAAACTGACCCTAAATATTAAAAGCTTTTGTAAAGATTTTATGTAAACTCAAAATATTACTGTTGGAAATCGGTTTGTTATTTGTGTGCCCAGCAAGTAACAGTTTCTCAGTTGTCCTCAGTGAGATCCAAACACCCCATTGTAGCGCTTGACTCTCACAGAGCAACAAGGTGGAGCAGTCTAAGGCCTACTAAAGGGAGGTGGTGTGGGCTAGGAATCACTAATCACTGGCCCACAATATTAACACTCAATAAATGATTTCCAGTCAATACTTTTTCTTTAGAGAAGTACATTTCTTATGCATACACTACTATATACTATGCAGTAATTTACAAATATACATTGGCAGAGGATACATACTGTTGATGACATTGATTTAATAACTGGTGACCCCCTACAGGGGTCACCCAAACATATTATGTGAGTTCTAACAGTCATCATGTAATCAGAAGATATTACTTGGGCATGAATCATTGTCATAATAGTGATAATACTGTTAAAAAAGGCATATGCAGTCATCATGAAAAACCCAGTAAAGAATTTAGCAGTAATTAACTAATGAATGGCATTAGGCTGTAATGGTCAGAACAGCCCCTAGAGGGCACAACAAAAGAAATAGCATATTGAAAAAAAGCATTTTAATGTGGCCATATGGAGGGCATAACCACTTGATGTGATAGTATAATCACATTAAGAAGCATTATAATGTTACCATACCCTCAACCCCTACAGAACGCAGTGCATTACACATTTGAAGGCCTTCCAAGTCTTCTAAAATGTCAACATACACAAAGCCCCTAAAGAACAAACTACTCCCAGCTGTAAAGCAAAAGCTCTAACCAGGGGAGAGCTTGAACATACATAGAAAAGTGGGAAAGGTGATGATTTTCCCCTCCACCCCAACGTAAGGGGAAGATTCATCCGATGATCTAGTCGTGCTGAGTACTTTGGTAGTGGTCCCATTGTCCTAGGACCACCACAAGGGAATTATGGGGCGAATTTCCTGCTGTGCCGGGAAAAGTGCAGCTGAAGTTTTTCTTTGTTTTTTACTTAGAATACAGCCTTACTGCACATTTTTTTAAACTTTTTCATGGTGGGGGTACCCGGTCCCACACAGGCACCTCTGAGATTGCCACTGTAGGAGGGCAGCTCGAGGAAGCCACCCCCAGCTGCCCTCACTGGCTCTTCATGTAGGCAGCAGGTCCACGTGTTATGGCGGGAGCCAGCAGTCCTTCTCAGTATCTACCTGTTCCAACAGGCAAACAATGACATTGGGGCTGCCTCCAGGGCCTAGGTGTGGGGTCCTGGGCCCCTCCTGCCTCCTTATTGGGAAACGCAATGGCGCTTCACCCCCAATTACAGTACACGGGGTTGGGTATGGGTTCCTGGCCCCTGCAAGGAGAATCCCACTTGAGATTGGGCCCCCGGATAAGTTAGGAATATGCCCTCTCCCCCAGCAAAATAGATTGAGCTTCTATGCACAATCCTCATAGCCCTGGCCCACCCCTGGGGAATTTACCGGGCCTGCAACGGAGCACCATGTGGTTGGTGGCAGAGAAGGTCAAAGGTTGCCAAACTTTAAAAAGCCAAAAATAGGGCTCTAGTGGCCCAGTTTGGATGATCCTGGGCACATTTCACTCCTGCTCGTGAGCTCTATCCACCAGGCACAGTTGCAACAACTCTCCTTACCTACAGTGCTTCAGTCCTCCAAAAACTGATTCTCCTGGCTCCCTGCACCAGTTCTCCTCTGTGGCTTTGTTGATGGGTGCAGAAACATCCAGGGCTTCCCCCAACTGGTCCTCAGAGGGAGTCCATGGGCCAGCCTCATGGCCCTTCGGGAGAACCACTGGTCCTGGGGTCAACTGGGCAGAGTCCTGCATCCTGAGTGGAGGATAGGGGGGTATTCCTTCCACTTCTCCATGGCACTTCCAGGATCCAGCAGCTTAATAGTTGGAAAATCCACAGGCAACAAGAGAGTTTTTAAAGGGGAGAGGAAGGTTCCAGAAGATAAGCACCCTAACCAAACCTGGGGTGCCACATTACCTCTCGACCCCTGTCCAAACCCTGCTGCATAGGCATGTTGGGACCATCTAAAATGGCATCATTAAGGAGCCACTGGTCACATCTGCTCCTGGGGCCTCAGCCCCATCCCACCCTGACATTAGTGCCAGGGACTTGCACACTCGAATTTCAAAGGCAGTCGCCCAGCGGTTTGGCTCCAGTTGTCTGGGCACTCTCCTTTATACACTGGCCTTGGGCAGGCTAATCCCTGGCGCAGTGTGAAAGCTGGGTGATTGATTCAGATCATTCCGCCCTACCCCTTCACTCCTCAGGAGCCAGAAGAATTAGTGCTTATTGCTCCCTTTTGTGTGGAGCAGCCTTTGTTCCTGATGCTGGAGAAAATGTAATTATTGGACCCAGCAGGGTGATAACAGGCACTGGCTCCTATCCTGAGCTGAGTCAGGAAAATATGAAAACTCTGAATGAACCACAAGATTTACAGTTATCATTTTGGAAGTGGCAAATTTGATTTTCTTGCATAGGTTACACTGTAATTTAAGACACCAATGGTCTCTGTATTCCAAGGAGGGTGGAAACTACTGTCTAAGGCAGTCCCTCCTTATGTGTGTAATGGGGTTTCACTATAATTAAAACAGTAAAGCACACTGATTTTCTCTAATAGTGTAGACTAACCTCATGTGGCCTATCCCAGGTGAATACCTATGCCTGCAGAGTTCCCATTGCGCCAAGCTACCCTTGCGCTGATACCTGGCCGGGCACAACAGTAGTCTTCCACGCGCAGCCTGCACACATGTACATATGTGTGTGCCCCTGTGTTCAGGTGTCACCAGCCAAGTGTCCCTTACCCTTGCTGCGTCGCAGCGGCCTTATCTTAAAAAGCAGACAATAGCGGTAAACATACGCAGTCAATTCACTGTGTGATTACCTTGGGTGAGACACCAGTAGTGAGGCTCACCCAGAGTAAAAAGTCCCAAAAACGGGCGATCAAAAGAAGAAAAAATTCTAGGCGTATTGCTGGGACAGAACCCATTACGACAGTTACTTGTGCTCAAGGATGTGCAGCTTTTTGTTAATGCATGTTATTTTTACCCCGCACCCTCCGGCACACATTTATTTTTTTTGATTCCATTAACATTTGCAAAGGTAACTTTAGCTTATGTGAATATTGTATGCTCACTCGTAGAATTTTCTTCACATGGGAGTCTCAGGAGATATTACAATTCTTTACTTTTATACATCACTTTGTCCTTTTATAACAAACCAGTGACAATGTTATGATACCAATACTATTTCTATCATAAATGAAACATATGTTTTTGCTTTTAGACATGGAAAGCTGCCTGCAATGCTCAGATGACCAGTGGCCCAATAAACGGAAGGACGGATGCATTCAGAAGGATGTGGTTTATCTTTCATATATTGATAGCCTCGGTGCCAGTTTAGTCTCCATATCTATTTGTTGTTCCATAATCACAGCTGGAGTGTTGGGAATCTTTCGAAGATACTGGGACACGCCAATAGTCAAAGCTAATAACCGACAACTCAGCTACACTCTCCTTGTCTCTCTAATGTTAGCCTTTCTCTGCTCCCTCCTATTTATTGGACGCCCTACGCCATTGAACTGTTTAACCCAACAAGGTGCATTTGGGATTATTTTTACTGTTGCTGTCTCTTGTGTATTGGGAAAAACCATCAATGTTCTCTTTGCCTTCAATGCTACAAAGCCAGGGAGCAGGTTAGGCAGATGGCTTGGACCTCGGGTATCTGCCTCTGTGGTCATCTTGTGCACAATGGGTGAAGTAGTAATTTGTGTCACTTGGCTGCTCACCTCTCCACCTCATCCGGATATTGACAGACAGTCTGAAACTGGCAAGATGATCCTGCTGTGTGCCCAGGGCTCTACCACTGCCTTCTACAGTATGATTGGTTACATGGGCCTGTTGGCCTTTATAAGCTTTACTGTGGCCTTCCTAGCCAGGGACCTGCCTGATAGATTCAATGAGGCCAAACTCATCACATTCAGCATGTTGGTGTTCTGCACTGTCTGGGTGTCCTTCATCCCAGCCTACCTCAGCACCAGAGGCAGGAATATGGTGGCCGTGGAGATCTTTGCTATGCTGGCTTCCAGTGCTGGGCTGCTTGGCTGTATATTCATTCCCAAGTGCTACATCATTGTGCTCAGGCCCGATTTAAACACAAGAACATCTAGTGGATAGGAGCAATGTATAGCCAGAATCATTGTTTTAATGTGCCTTCTAAATCTGCTGGGTATCAGACACATGTCATCTTTTCAAAGACGTGTTGGTAGCTCTTTAAAATACTATGTACAGCAATGTATGATTTTATATGCAGAATTAATGTTACAAGTCCTATAAGGTAAACAATTAATATGTGTTGCAAGATTCTTACATTACCTAAATTTATTTCAGATTCTTCAATGTACTTTCATCACTATTTTGTTAGTTCCCTATCAGAAGGTTTGTGATTCCCACCATCAATACATTTAGGACCTTGCTTTATCTAAACCTCAATATTATTATCCTGTGGCATATATGGCTTATAGTTTGCCATTTGTAGTGGAGGTTGAGATGTGGTGACCCCACCCCCACTAGTAGGAAGTTACACACTGATCACACAAAAATAAGCTAGTGTGCCTGTTGCCTGGTTACGGAATGGTCAGCCAGTGAGGGAAGATGATGGTGTGGTAGCTCTGAGACCAGTGGGATATTTTGTAAGTACCAAGTCAATGGAGACAGGGTTAATACACAAAAAACATTTCAAACTCCCATTGAAATTAAGGTAATGCAGTCTATATCATTCATTGTACTTTTAAACCTTCTTCTGTAAAACGTCCTGCATTGTGAAGCATTGGTTCCTATAAAATGTTCTAGATTCTTTTTTACATTTAGTACACTGCTATTGTAACTCCAGGGCCCGCCAATAGAAATTCCAGCTTTCCTAATCCACAAGCACAGCTTTGAAAATTAATATAACCCCTCCTGGGAGTCAGAAACTCAATCCCCTGGGAGACTAAAGATGAATTTAAAGAAATTTCTTCTGGAGGCTGCTGCACTTGCTGCAGTCCCCACAACACCCTCAGGTAATGTTGGAGCTGACTCTGCCCTTCTAGACCAGAGACAATTACTGGAAGTTTGCTTTGAGGCTAATCAAATGTAGAAATGTTATACACTGAAGCATTTGAGGCATCATTAAAATAGCAATTGAGTACCCTGTACCCAGACACATTCACCAGTCAGCCAAGCAAAAGCATTGGCACTAGAAGCCTTGGCTTATGGGACGCATATGTTATAAACCTTTGTTTTCTGGAACTGTGTTTTTGAGTTGTTGGTCTTATTCTGAAGCAAAGAACCTGCAAGCACACATTTGTCCATGAAATTGGTAAGGAAGAAAAAGAGAATTCTTCTTGGTTAAAAAACTCTGCAACAAGAAGTACTTAATCATAGAATGACTTCTATTGGGACCTATGGGGTGTTTGCCTAACACCTTGCTATATGCTTTGACTAACACAAGCCTGAGTGCAGAGGTTTGATTTTTATCCTCCATTATCATGGAAGTTTAACTGGTCACAGCGAAAAGGTTCAGAACTTTTGAGCCCATGTAAAAAACTATAATACATTATTAAAATGAATGCGATTGTGTGAGACCAAGTACTGTCAGATCTTGTATGCCCTTGAATGAAGTCTAACCATCTTTCATTTTAGACAGGCTCTCAATAAAATCTTGAAATAATAGACAGAATTAGAGCAGATCTTCCTTCTGCTAGCTAGTATTTAGGAATCTAGGTATGACTTCCTCGATAACTAAAGTGAGTAAAAGGAGATAGAGCTTTGAAATTAATTAATTTATTGTTTATTGTGATTTTCTCTTTTCTCCTCCAGGAAATGGGTGGCCTGCATAGTATTTGTTTGTTGTTTTGAATTATACTTTGTCCCACATCACTTTCCTTGGAGGCATTCCCTAGCCACTGCAAGAAATATCTACAGCCAGTGGCAGTCTTATATTCAAAAGTGCCTATACTGTCTCCACACCACCGAATACTCCAGAAAGCTAATGCCAATCACTAGGAGTAATTAACAATGCTGCCAGAAAAGTGCCATATGATTTTTTTCTCCTGCCTGGTGGCACTGGGGGACTGGGCTTTATCCTGTGCCCCATTAGGCAGATTTGCACAATTTTGGGCTTGTTTTGTTCCTGGTGGCCAGCCCTAGCACCCAGAAGAATTTTCCTCAGGCTTCCTGACAGCTAAATGGATGCTGGATTTTTACTGTTCTTGAGCACCAGGCTTGTCCTCAGCCTGGGTTCCCTGTTCTGTCTTTTGCTTGGTGGTGTCTTCTCAGCCCCTTGACAGGCAACCAGCAGAACTCTCTTCCAGCCACACTCTCCTACTCTAACAGCCTCTTGGAATTTTGAGGTGCACCTGTCGAGAGGTAGTCTACATATGCCCAAGTAACACCCAGCAGAACCCGCCAGAAGGTTCATTCCCCCAACTGCTTCTCAGGGGGCATAAGGAGGCTGGTGCAACTGTGGGAGCAGAACCCTAATAATCGACTGTACCACAATATTAAGCTCACCCCAATATTACCTCAGAGGATTCCACACTACCACCCTCAATCCTTACATGGAAATGCCACTATGTCCTATCATTGGACCATGAAAAGAATTGCTGCACAGGGCAACGCAGGCGTAGGAAATGACACAATAGCTGTAGTACAAATTCCTCACCATCACAAGTACTCTCTGTTAAGCTCAACTACACCATGAAGGTTATTATACTACAAGTGGGAGACCACCATGTAGGCAGTAAAGGAGGAAGGAGTTTTTTCCAGCAATGTGTATCCCTCATTGGTCTCATGGAGGAGGGGATCATGCAGTTTTTGCCCATATGTACATGTTGTAATATGTGCATTTATTTGCTGCAAAGGTGTATCTTGGAGGAACATTCTAATGGGAGGAGTCTCATAAGAATCTTTTTCCATTCTTCTTGTAATTCGAAGCCCACAGGAAGAAAAGTGCACTGGAGTAGTAAGAGGATGACTGGATTTGTTACTTGCCACAGGCCCGGATGAACACAAGACACAGAGTCATTATCAACACAATTCATCAAAGCATTCACCCACTGGTTGGGCATTTCATACTTTTGCCTATTACGTGCTCTAGAGTAAGATTGAGCCTTAGTAGAATGCCTGATCATCTCAGCATTCACTGGATGGTTAGGTCATGTAGGGCTACACAATTCCACCCCTGGCCTTTAATGAGCCCCACCAAAATTCTCAATAAACCTTTCAATTCTTCGGGCTCTGTGGTCAATAAATCAATTCATGTGCTAAGCTCCCACAGTGATGGCTTACTCTAGATTGCATTTCCCATGCTCTTGGTGCTGCCGTGCACTGATGGTGCCAAAGCCGAAAACCTGTTTGAGCAAGGGATGGAAGAGACCACTTTAGTCATTTCCACAAGTGTGCAACTAGTCAGTAAAGTCATACTATTAGATGAATTGGTAGGTGTCTAGGGTATGCGGGCAAGGGTATGGTTCACTATATCATTACAGGGGTTGTTACCCTAGGGCTCTGTGGGAATAGTGAAAGGAGATGAGGGGCCTGCTTCTCTTTATTTTTTCTATAGGTATGGGTTATTTGCAGTTGTTTGATTCCCTCGGTGTTCATGTTTTCCCCCAACATATTCTCTACTTCTTCAATTAAAGTGTCAATCTCAGCTATATTGCAACTGTCCCAGGGCTCTTTCTCATTTTTGGGACTTTGCACTTGCTATGCACAGGCTCTGTTGCCTTAAGTTTACCCATCCCCACATGAAGCTAAGGCAGCTAAGTTGATGAAATGCAATCAACTGTTCCCTCTTCTCTCTGCTGAGCACCTATGCATGGTCACAGAGCACAACTTCAGTATCAAACCCTAGTGGCATTAATCAAAGAAGAAAGGAAGAAAAAAGTATAAAGCCTCACATACAATGACACTGGGATTAAATAAAATAAAATAAATATTTGTGGATTAGCTAAGGACAATTAAAGCTAGTTCGCCATTGTAATTACAGGAGAAAATGTTTTATTTAAGGCTAAATTAAGACTATAAATTAAGACTGTAAAGGAGCGGGCACAATTGACTTCACATGGTAAGATTAATCATGGCCCAAACAAGCACATAATCACAAGATAGAAAATTTAAAAATAAATCATTTAAAAGTTACAAAAAGGTAGGCTAAAAAAAAGGTAAGAAGGGAAAAGTATGTACAGGTATAAAACAAAAGCAGCCCAAGAGCTCTGTAACTTGGGTAATAGTGTTGGCCAGTTCAGCATTGATAAACAGTCTTAAAGATTAAAAGCTACATACACAGGTTGTATACAATTAGCAAAGTCCTGGTTCATATTTCCAGCAGAGAATGGTACCTTTCAATGCTTCTAGTAGATCTGGAGCAAACAGCTGTGACCCAAGGAGGGTGGCCCAGACCAGCTTCGCCTGGACTCTGACGGGCAAAGACAGACCCACTGCAGGAGTAGTTGCAGGGATTTTATAGCACCTCGTGGTGCAACAGCATGACAAGGTCAACCTCCCCTCATGCAAGGAATATTGGTGCCTGCAGTCTGCAGCCCCTGCAAAGCCAGAGATCAGTCCCATGCTGCGGGAGAAGGTGCAGTGATTTTAAAGTACCTACTGCTGTGAAAGCGTGGCAAGGGCAGCCTCCCCTGCTGCATGGGATACTGGTGCCTGCAGTCCAAGGTCCTTTCCAAGTCAGAGATCCATCCCGTACTGCAGGGGTAGCTGCAGGGATTTTAGAGCACCTCTTTGTGTGAAAGCGTGACAAGGAAAGCCTCCCCTGCCTCAAGGGATACTGGTGCCTACAGTCCACGGCCCCTGCCAAGCTAGAAATCTGTCCCATCATACAGTTCTACAGACTGAAGGGGAAGTCCATCATGATGCTGCAGGAGAAGACAGCGCCAAGTCCCAAGCCAGCAACTGCACGGACCAATGTCATCCCAGAACACGTAAAATTGATGGATGTGCTCATCATGTTGGCATCAGGATGCATCCAAATCACATCTGTCAGGATGGATGGCATTACACAGGGAGCATTTTCTGCATCAGAAAACTCACACCCCAGTACATTTTCTTCCCCCAAACTACCCCAAAACAAATGGATACTAAGCACGGCTTCTACTCCATTGCTGGATTTCTGCATGTGCTTGGTGCCATAGACTGCACACGTCTCCAATTTCTGCTCCATACAGCAACATCACACCTCTATAGAAACCACAAGCACAACTGTTCGATAAATGTACATGCAGTAGACCATCAATGAATGTTCATCATTGTTCTTGGAACATTTCCAGGAAATGCACTTGATGCATACATCTTCCACCATATCAATGAGTGGTTTCAGTATGGCAGATAAAGGAATGGCCTACTCATTGGTAAGTAAAGCAGAACTATTCAATATACCAACCAATATGTTGTTAGATATAACTTAGTAGTAATCTTGGCGTTTGTGTCTGAATATTGAGTCATGGGCACACAGTGGGGGTATCTTACTCTAACATGTAGCCAATGAAGTCACATTGTTTGATTACTTCACTGATTCTGCAACAGAAGTAGGACAAATACCACAGTGAGAAGTACTGTCATCTCACTGTGTGAGTGAATAGAGCACAATTTCTGCAGTGTGAATCACATCAACGCACAAATCATGGATACATTTTATAAAAGTGTAAGATGAGTGTATGTGCAGAGGTGTTGCAAATGTGGACTTTCTAGCTATGTACCACTAAAATAATGGTAGTGCAATAACTCATTTGATCCTAAGCAAATGTGTCACACATGGCAGTATATCTGTATGCTGATCGAAGTATCAGGGGCACAAATGGAAAAATAACTTGTAATGTCCATGCATGTCATGCACTAACAATGCAGCATCAAATCTTTGTGAGAAAGTAGCCTCTTTCTGGCATGGTTACCCCCACGTTTGGCTTGTTTGTGAGTGTGTCATTGTGTTTTTACTGTGTCACTGGGATCCTGCTAGCCAGGACCCCAGTGCTTATAGATAAAAAAAACTATATGTCAGTGTGTATTGCCTGTCTCACTGGGATCCTGCTAGCCAGGACCCCAGTGTTCATAGTTTGTGGCCTAATGTGTATGCCTGTGTGGTGCCTAACTGTGTCACTGAGGCTCTGCTAACCAGAAGCTCAGTGCTTATGCTCTCTCTGCTTTAAAATTTGTCTCTGTAGGCCAGTGACTTCATTTACCAATTTCAATTGGCACACTGGACCCCCACTTATAAGTCCCTAGTGTAAGGAAATGCCTCCTTGGCATGGTTGCCCCCTGACTTTTTGCCTTTGCTGATGCTATGTTTACAATTGAAAGTGTGCTGAGGCCTGCTAACCAGGCCCCAGCACCAGTGTTCTTTCCCTAACCTGTACTTTTGTATCCACAATTGGCAGACCCTGGCATCCAGATAAGTCCCTTGTAACTGGTACTTCTAGTACCAAGGGCCCTGATGCCAAGGAAGGTCTCTAAGGGCTGCAGCATGTCTTATGCCACCCTGGAGACCTCTCACTAAGCACAGACACTCTGCTTGCCAGCTTGTGTGTGCTAGTGAGGACAAAACGAGTAAGTCGACATGGCACTCCCCTCAGGGTGCCATGCCAGCCTCTCACTGCCTATGCAGTATAGGTAAGACACCCCTCTAGCAGGCCTTACAGCCCTAAGGCAGGGTGCACTATACCATAGGTGAGGGTACCAGTGCATGAGCATGGTACCCCTACAGTGTCTAAACAAAACCTTAGACATTGTAAGTGCAGGGTAGCCAAAAGAGTATATGGTCTGGGAGTTTGTCAAACACGAACTCCACAGCACCATAATGGCTACACTGAAAACTGGGAAGTTTGGTATCAAACTTCTCAGCACAATAAATGCACACTGATGCCAGTGTACATTTTATTGTAAAATACACCCCAGAGGGCACCTTAGAGGTGCCCCCTGAAACTTAACCGACTATCTGTGTAGGCTGACTAGTTTTAGCAGCCTGCCACAAACCGAGACATGTTGCTGGCCCCATGGGGAGAGTGCCTTTGTCACTCTGAGGCCAGTAACAAAGCCTGCACTGGGTGGAGATGCTAACACCTCCCCCAGGCAGGAATTGTCACACCTGGCGGTGAGCCTCAAAGGCTCACCTCCTTTGTGCCAACCCAGCAGGACACTCCAGCTAGTGGAGTTGCCCGCCCCCTCCGGCCAGGCCCCACTTTTGGCGGCAAGGCCGGAGAAAATAATGAGAAAAACAAGGAGGAGTCACTGGCCAGTCAGGACAGCCCCTAAGGTGTCCTGAGCTGAAGTGACTCTAACTTTTAGAAATCCTCCATCTTGCAGATGGAGGATTCCCCCAATAGGGTTAGGATTGTGACCCCCTCCCCTTGGGAGGAGGCACAAAGAGGGTGTACCCACCCTCAGGGCTAGTAGCCATTGGCTACTAACCCCCCAGACCTAAACACGCCCTTAAATTTAGTATTTAAGGGCTACCCTGAACCCTAGAAAATTAGATTCCTGCAACTACAAGAAGAAGGACTGCCTAGCTGAAAACCCCTGCAGAGGAAGACCAGAAGACGACAACTGCCTTGGCTCCAGAAACTCACCGGCCTGTCTCCTGCCTTCCAAAGATCCTGCTCCAGCGACGCCTTCCAAAGGGACCAGCGACCTCGACATCCTCTGAGGACTGCCCCTGCTTCGAAAAGACAAGAAACTCCCGAGGACAGCGGACCTGCTCCAAGAAAGGCTGCAACTTTGTTTCCAGCAGCCTTGAAAGAACCCTGCAAGCTCCCCGCAAGAAGCGTGAGACTTGCAACACTGCACCCGGCGACCCCGACTCGGCTGGTGGAGATCCAACACCTCAGGAGGGACCCCAGGACTACTCTGATACTGTGAGTACCAAAACCTGTCCCCCCTGAGCCCCCACAGCGCCGCCTGCAGAGGGAATCCCGAGGCTTCCCCTGACCGCGACTCTTTGAATCCAAAGTCCCGACGCCTGGGAGAGACCCTGCACCCGCAGCCCCCAGGACCTGAAGGACCGGACTTTCACTGGAGAAGTGACCCCCAGGAGTCCCTCTCCCTTGCCCAAGTGGAGGTTTCCCCGAGGAATCCCCCCCTTGCCTGCCTGCAGCGCTGAAGAGATCCCGAGATCTCTCATAGACTAACATTGCGAACCCGACGCTTGTTTCTACACTGCACCCGGCCGCCCCCGTGCTGCTGAGGGTGAGATTTCTGTGTGGGCTTGTGTCCCCCCCGGTGCCCTACAAAACCCCTCTGGTCTGCCCTCCGAAGACGCGGGTACTTACCTGCAAGCAGACCGGAACCGGGGCACCCCCTTCTCTCCATTCTAGCCTATGTGTTTTGGGCACCACTTTGAACTCTGCACCTGACCGGCCCTGAGCTGCTGGTGTGGTGACTTTGGGGTTGCTCTGAACCCCCAACGGTGGGCTACCTTGGACCAAG
The DNA here is from genome assembly GCF_031143425.1 of Pleurodeles waltl. Lineage (NCBI taxonomy): Eukaryota > Metazoa > Chordata > Amphibia > Caudata > Salamandridae > Pleurodeles > Pleurodeles waltl. The sequence goes on from NW_027150069.1 coordinate 47,125, forward strand.
AACTGAACCCTGTAAGTGTCCTACTTACCTGGTAAAACTAACAAAAACTTACCTCCCCCAGGAACTGTGAAAATTGCACTGTGTCCACTTTTAAAACAGCTATTTGTCAATAACTTGAAAAGTATACATGCAATTTTTATGATTTGAAGTTCCTAAAGTACTTACCTGCAATACCTTTCGAACAAGATATTACATGTTAAATTTGAACCTGTGGTTCTTAAAATAAACTAAGAAAAGATATTTTTCTATACAAAAACCTATTGGCTGGATTTGTCTCTGAGTGTGTGTACCTCATTTATTGTCTATGTGTATGTACAACAAATGCTTAACACTACTCCTTGGATAAGCCTATTGCTCGACCACACTACCACAAAATAGAGCATTAGTATTATCTCTTTTTGCCACTATCTTACCTCTAAGGGGAACCCTTGGACTCTGTGCATGCTATTCCTTACTTTGAAATAGCACATACAGAGCCAACTTCCTACATTGGTGGATCAGCGGTGGGGTACAAGACTTTGCATTTGCTGGACTACTCAGCCAATACCTGATCACACGACAAATTCCAAAATTGTCATTAGAAATTCATTTTTGCAATTTGAAATTTTTCTAAATTCTTAAAAGTCCTGCTAGGGCCTTGTGTGTTAAGTCCCTGTTTAGCATTGTCTTTTTAGAGTTTAAAAGTTTGTTAAAAGTTTGAAATTAGATTCTAGAAACAGTTTTAGATTCTTTAAAAAGTATTCCAACTCTTAGCAGAATAATGTCTGATACAGAGATGCAGGTGGTGGAACTCGACACCACCCCTTACCTCCATCTTAAGATGAGGGAGCTAAGGTCTCTCTGTAATATCAAAAAAATAACCATTGGCTCCAGACCTACCAAAATTCAGCTCCAGGAGCTGTTGGCAGAGTTTGAAAAAGCCAACCCCTCTGATGATGACCTCACAGAGGAAGAAATTAGTGACTTGGAGGCCAATGTCCCTCCTCCAGTCCTAAATAGGGAGAACAGGACCCCTCAAGTCCTGTCTCCAACTGTGTTAGTCAGAAATAGTGAGTCCCTCACAGGAGGGTCCCACATTTCTGAAATCACTGAGGATGCTCTCAGTGAAGATGACCTCCTGTTAGCCAGGATGGCCAAAAGATTGGCTTTAGAGAGACAGCTCCTAGCCATAGAAAGGGAAAGACAAGAGATGGGCCTAGGACCCATCAATGGTGGCAGCAATATAAATAGGGTCAGAGATTCTCCTGACATGTTAAAAATCCCCAAAGGGATTGTGACAAAATATGAAGATGGTGATGACATCACCAAATGGTTCACAGCTTTTGAGAGGGCTTGTGTAACCAGAAAAGTGAACAGATCTCACTGGGGTGCTCTCCTTTGGGAAATGTTCACTGGAAAGTGTAGGGATAGACTCCTCACACTCTCTGGAAAAGATGCAGAATCTTATGACCTCATGAAGGGTACCCTGATTGAGGGCTTTGGATTCTCCACTGAGGAGTACAGGATTAGGTTCAGGGGGGCTCAAAAATCCTCGAGCCAGACCTGGGTTGACTTTGTTGACTACTCAGTGAAAACACTAGATGGTTGGATTCAAGGCAGTGGTGTAAGTAATTATGATGGGCTGTACAATTTATTTGTGAAAGAACACCTATTGAGTAATTGTTTCAATGATAAACTGCATCAGCATCTGGTAGACCTAGGACCAATTTCTCCCCAAGAATTGGGAAAGAAGGCGGACCATTGGGTCAAGACAAGGGTGTCCAAGACTTCAACAGGGGGTGACCAAAAGAAAGGGGTCACAAAGACTCCCCAGGGGAAGGGTGATGAGACAACCAAAACTAAAAATAGTAAAGAGTCTTCTACAGGCCCCCAAAAACCTGCACAGGAGGGTGGGCCCAGAGCCTCTTCACAAAACAATGGGTACAAGGGTAAAAACTTTGATCCCAAAAAGGCCTGGTGTCATAGCTGTAAACAGCATGGACACCAAACTGGAGACAAGGCCTGTCCCAAGAAAGGTTCCACTCCAAACTCCCATCCAGGTAACACTGGTATGGCTAGTCTCCAAGTGGGATCAACAGTGTGCCCAGAGCAAATCAGGGTCCACACTGAAGCTCCTCTAGTTTCTGAGGGTGGGGTGGATTTAGCCACACTAGCTGTCTGGCCGCCTAACATGCAAAAATACAGACAGCAACTCTTAATTAATGGGACTAGAATAGAGGGCCTGAGGGATACAGGTGCCAGTGTCACCATGGTGACAGAGAAACTGGTTTCCCCTGGCCAATACCTGACTGGAAAAACTTACACAGTCACCAACGCTGACAATCAGAGAAAAGTACATCCCATGGCAATGGTTACTTTAGAATGGGGAGGGGTCAATGGCCTGAAACAGGTGGTGGTCTCCTCAAACATCCCAGTGGACTGTCTGCTTGGAAATGACCTGGAGTCCTCAGCATGGGCTGAGGTAGAACTAAAAACCCATGCAGCAATGCTGGGCATCCCTGAACTGGTGTGTGTGAAAACAAGAGCACAATGCAAGGCACAGGGTGAACAAGTAGAGCTGGAGTCTGGAAGAATGGCCCAGCCTACCAAGAGAACAGGAAAGTCAGTTGGGAAACCAACTGCAACACAGCAAAAGAAAGGGAACCTCTCTTCTCAGGAAGAAGTTCTGCCCTCTGAGGGAACTGAGCCTTTGGAGCTGGAGCCTTATCAGGTTGAGCTCTTAGGCCCAGGGGGACCCTCAAGGGAGGAGCTGTGTAAGGGACAAGAAACCTGTCCCTCTCTTGAAGGCCTTAGGCAGCAAGCTGCTGAAGAGTCCAAAGGCAAGAAAAATGGAACACATAGGGTCTATTGGGAAGATGGGCTCCTGTACACTGAGGCCAGAGACCCCAAACCTGGTGCCACTAGGAGAGTGGTAGTGCCTCAGCTGTTCAGGAAGTTCATCCTAACATTGGCCCATGACATTCCCCTTGCTGGACATTTGGGACAAACCAAGACGTGGGAGAGGTTAGTCAACCACTTCTACTGGCCCAATATGTCCAACATGGTTAAGGAGTTTTGCCTCTCCTGCCCCACCTGTCAAGCCAGTGGTAAGACAGGTGGGCATCCAAAGGCCCCCCTCATTCCACTTCCAGTGGTGGGGGTTCCCTTTGAAAGAGTGGGTGTGGACATAGTTGGTCCACTAGAACCTCCCACAGCCTCAGGAAATATGTATATCCTGGTAGTAGTGGATCATGCTACCAGGTATCCTGAAGCTATTCCCCTTAGGTCGACTACTGCCCCTGCAGTAGCCAAGGCCCTCATTGGTATCTTTACCAGAGTGGGTTTCCCTAAGGAGGTGGTGTCTGACAGAGGTACCAACTTCATGTCAGCATACCTAAAGCACATGTGGAATGAGTGTGGAGTGACCTATAAATTCACTACACCATACCATCCACAAACTAATGGCTTGGTTGAGAGATTCAACAAGACATTAAAAGGCATGATCATGGGGCTCCCAGAAAAACTCAAAAGGAGATGGGATGTCCTCTTGCCATGTCTGCTTTTCGCTTACAGAGAGGTGCCACAGAAGGGAGTAGGATTCTCACCCTTTGAACTTCTGTTTGGTCATCCTGTAAGGGGACCACTTGCCCTTGTTAAAGAAGGCTGGGAGAGACCTCTCCATGAGCCTAAACAGGACATAGTGGACTATGTACTTGGCCTTCGCTCTAGAATGGCAGAGTACATGGAAAAGGCAACCAAAAACCTTGAGGCCAGCCAACAGCTCCAGAAGTTTTGGTATGACCAAAAGGCTGCACTGGTTGAGTTCCAACCAGGGCAGAAAGTCTGGGTTCTGGAGCCTGTGGCTCCCAGGGCACTCCAGGACAAATGGAGTGGCCCTTACCCAGTACTAGAGAGGAAGAGTCAGGTCACCTACTTGGTGGACCTGGGCACAAGCAGGAGCCCCAAGAGGGTGATCCATGTAAACCGCCTTAAGCTCTTCCACGACAGGGCTGATGTCAATCTGTTGATGGTAACAGATGAGGATCAGGAGGCAGAGAGTGAACCTCTCCCTGATCTTCTGTCATCAGACCCAAAAGATGGCACAGTAGATGGAGTGATCTACTCAGACACCCTCTCTGGCCAACAGAAAGCTGATTGTAGGAGAGTCCTACAACAGTTTCCTGAACTCTTCTCCTTAACCCCTGGTCAGACACACCTGTGTACCCATGATGTGGACACAGGAGACAGCATGCCTGTCAAGAACAAAATCTTTAGACAATCTGACCATGTTAAGGAAAGCATCAAGGTGGAAGTCCACAAGATGCTGGAATTGGGAGTAATTGAGCGCTCTGACAGCCCCTGGGCTAGCCCAGTGGTCTTAGTCCCCAAACCTCACACCAAAGATGGAAAAAAAGAGATGAGGTTTTGTGTGGACTACAGAGGGCTCAATTCTGTCACCCAGACAGATGCCCACCCAATTCCGAGAGCTGATGAGCTCATAGACAAATTAGGTGCTGCCAAATTCTTAAGTACCTTTGACTTGACAGCAGGGTACTGGCAAATAAAAATGGCACCTGGAGCAAAAGAAAAGACAGCATTCTCCACACCTGATGGGCATTATCAGTTTACTGTTATGCCCTTTGGTTTAAAGAATGCCCCTGCCACCTTCCAAAGGTTGGTGAATCAAGTCCTTGCTGGCTTGGAGTCCTTTAGCACAGCTTATCTTGATGATATTGCTGTCTTTAGCTCCACCTGGCAGGATCACCTGGTCCACCTGAGGAAGGTTTTGAAGGCTCTGCAATCTGCAGGCCTCTCTATCAAGGCATCCAAATGCCAGATAGGGCAGGGAACTGTGGTTTACTTGGGACACCTTGTAGGTGGAGGCCAAGTTCAGCCACTCCAACCCAAGATCCAGACTATTCTGGACTGGGTAGCTCCAAAAACCCAGACTCAAGTCAGGGCATTCCTTGGCTTGACTGGGTATTACAGGAGGTTTGTGAAGGGATATGGATCCATTGTGACAGCCCTCACTGAACTCACCTCCAAGAAAATGCCCAAGAAAGTAAACTGGACTGTGGAATGCCAACAGGCCTTTGACACCCTGAAACAGGCAATGTGCTCAGCACCAGTTCTCAAAGCTCCAGATTATTCTAAGCAGTTCATTGTGCAGACTGATGCCTCTGAACATGGGATAGGGGCAGTTTTGTCCCAAACAAATGATGATGGCCTTGACCAGCCTGTTGCTTTCATTAGCAGGAGGTTACTCCCCAGGGAGCAGCGTTGGAGTGCCATTGAGAGGGAGGCCTTTGCTGTGGTTTGGTCCCTGAAGAAGCTGAGACCATACCTCTTTGGGACTCACTTCCTAGTTCAAACTGACCACAGACCTCTCAAATGGCTGATGCAAATGAAAGGTGAAAATCCTAAACTGTTGAGGTGGTCCATCTCCCTACAGGGAATGGACTTTATAGTGGAACACAGACCTGGGACTGCCCATGCCAATGCAGATGGCCTTTCCAGGTTCTTCCACTTAGAAAATGAAGACTCTCTTGGGAAAGGTTAGTCTCATCCTCTTTCGTTTGGGGGGGGGGTTGTGTAAGGAAATGCCTCCTTGGCATGGTTGCCCCCTGACTTTTTGCCTTTGCTGATGCTATGTTTACAATTGAAAGTGTGCTGAGGCCTGCTAACCAGGCCCCAGCACCAGTGTTCTTTCCCTAACCTGTACTTTTGTATCCACAATTGGCAGACCCTGGCATCCAGATAAGTCCCTTGTAACTGGTACTTCTAGTACCAAGGGCCCTGATGCCAAGGAAGGTCTCTAAGGGCTGCAGCATGTCTTATGCCACCCTGGAGACCTCTCACTAAGCACAGACACTCTGCTTGCCAGCTTGTGTGTGCTAGTGAGGACAAAACGAGTAAGTCGACATGGCACTCCCCTCAGGGTGCCATGCCAGCCTCTCACTGCCTATGCAGTATAGGTAAGACACCCCTCTAGCAGGCCTTACAGCCCTAAGGCAGGGTGCACTATACCATAGGTGAGGGTACCAGTGCATGAGCATGGTACCCCTACAGTGTCTAAACAAAACCTTAGACATTGTAAGTGCAGGGTAGCCATAAGAGTATATGGTCTGGGAGTTTGTCAAACACGAACTCCACAGCACCATAATGGCTACACTGAAAACTGGGAAGTTTGGTATCAAACTTCTCAGCACAAAAAATGCACACTGATGCCAGTGTACATTTTATTGTAAAATACACCCCAGAGGGCACCTTAGAGGTGCCCCCTGAAACTTAACCGACTATCTGTGTAGGCTGACTAGTTTTAGCAGCCTGCCACAAACCGAGACATGTTGCTGGCCCCATGGGGAGAGTGCCTTTGTCACTCTGAGGCCAGTAACAAAGCCTGCACTGGGTGGAGATGCTAACACCTCCCCCAGGCAGGAATTGTCACACCTGGCGGTGAGCCTCAAAGGCTCACCTCCTTTGTGCCAACCCAGCAGGACACTCCAGCTAGTGGAGTTGCCCGCCCCCTCCGGCCAGGCCCCACTTTTGGCGGCAAGGCCGGAGAAAATAATGAGAAAAACAAGGAGGAGTCACTGGCCAGTCAGGACAGCCCCTAAGGTGTCCTGAGCTGAAGTGACTCTAACTTTTAGAAATCCTCCATCTTGCAGATGGAGGATTCCCCCAATAGGGTTAGGATTGTGACCCCCTCCCCTTGGGAGGAGGCACAAAGAGGGTGTACCCACCCTCAGGGCTAGTAGCCATTGGCTACTAACCCCCCAGACCTAAACACGCCCTTAAATTTAGTATTTAAGGGCTACCCTGAACCCTAGAAAATTAGATTCCTGCAACTACAAGAAGAAGGACTGCCTAGCTGAAAACCCCTGCAGAGGAAGACCAGAAGACGACAACTGCCTTGGCTCCAGAAACTCACCGGCCTGTCTCCTGCCTTCCAAAGATCCTGCTCCAGCGACGCCTTCCAAAGGGACCAGCGACCTCGACATCCTCTGAGGACTGCCCCTGCTTCGAAAAGACAAGAAACTCCCGAGGACAGCGGACCTGCTCCAAGAAAGGCTGCAACTTTGTTTCCAGCAGCCTTGAAAGAACCCTGCAAGCTCCCCGCAAGAAGCGTGAGACTTGCAACACTGCACCCGGCGACCCCGACTCGGCTGGTGGAGATCCAACACCTCAGGAGGGACCCCAGGACTACTCTGATACTGTGAGTACCAAAACCTGTCCCCCCTGAGCCCCCACAGCGCCGCCTGCAGAGGGAATCCCGAGGCTTCCCCTGACCGCGACTCTTTGAATCCAAAGTCCCGACGCCTGGGAGAGACCCTGCACCCGCAGCCCCCAGGACCTGAAGGACCGGACTTTCACTGGAGAAGTGACCCCCAGGAGTCCCTCTCCCTTGCCCAAGTGGAGGTTTCCCCGAGGAATCCCCCCCTTGCCTGCCTGCAGCGCTGAAGAGATCCCGAGATCTCTCATAGACTAACATTGCGAACCCGACGCTTGTTTCTACACTGCACCCGGCCGCCCCCGTGCTGCTGAGGGTGAGATTTCTGTGTGGGCTTGTGTCCCCCCCGGTGCCCTACAAAACCCCTCTGGTCTGCCCTCCGAAGACGCGGGTACTTACCTGCAAGCAGACCGGAACCGGGGCACCCCCTTCTCTCCATTCTAGCCTATGTGTTTTGGGCACCACTTTGAACTCTGCACCTGACCGGCCCTGAGCTGCTGGTGTGGTGACTTTGGGGTTGCTCTGAACCCCCAACGGTGGGCTACCTTGGACCAAGAACTGAACCCTGTAAGTGTCCTACTTACCTGGTAAAACTAACAAAAACTTACCTCCCCCAGGAACTGTGAAAATTGCACTGTGTCCACTTTTAAAACAGCTATTTGTCAATAACTTGAAAAGTATACATGCAATTTTTATGATTTGAAGTTCCTAAAGTACTTACCTGCAATACCTTTCGAACAAGATATTACATGTTAAATTTGAACCTGTGGTTCTTAAAATAAACTAAGAAAAGATATTTTTCTATACAAAAACCTATTGGCTGGATTTGTCTCTGAGTGTGTGTACCTCATTTATTGTCTATGTGTATGTACAACAAATGCTTAACACTACTCCTTGGATAAGCCTATTGCTCGACCACACTACCACAAAATAGAGCATTAGTATTATCTCTTTTTGCCACTATCTTACCTCTAAGGGGAACCCTTGGACTCTGTGCATGCTATTCCTTACTTTGAAATAGCACATACAGAGCCAACTTCCTACATTGGTGGATCAGCGGTGGGGTACAAGACTTTGCATTTGCTGGACTACTCAGCCAATACCTGATCACACGACAAATTCCAAAATTGTCATTAGAAATTCATTTTTGCAATTTGAAATTTTTCTAAATTCTTAAAAGTCCTGCTAGGGCCTTGTGTGTTAAGTCCCTGTTTAGCATTGTCTTTTTAGAGTTTAAAAGTTTGTTAAAAGTTTGAAATTAGATTCTAGAAACAGTTTTAGATTCTTTAAAAAGTATTCCAACTCTTAGCAGAATAATGTCTGATACAGAGATGCAGGTGGTGGAACTCGACACCACCCCTTACCTCCATCTTAAGATGAGGGAGCTAAGGTCTCTCTGTAATATCAAAAAAATAACCATTGGCTCCAGACCTACCAAAATTCAGCTCCAGGAGCTGTTGGCAGAGTTTGAAAAAGCCAACCCCTCTGATGATGACCTCACAGAGGAAGAAATTAGTGACTTGGAGGCCAATGTCCCTCCTCCAGTCCTAAATAGGGAGAACAGGACCCCTCAAGTCCTGTCTCCAACTGTGTTAGTCAGAAATAGTGAGTCCCTCACAGGAGGGTCCCACATTTCTGAAATCACTGAGGATGCTCTCAGTGAAGATGACCTCCTGTTAGCCAGGATGGCCAAAAGATTGGCTTTAGAGAGACAGCTCCTAGCCATAGAAAGGGAAAGACAAGAGATGGGCCTAGGACCCATCAATGGTGGCAGCAATATAAATAGGGTCAGAGATTCTCCTGACATGTTAAAAATCCCCAAAGGGATTGTGACAAAATATGAAGATGGTGATGACATCACCAAATGGTTCACAGCTTTTGAGAGGGCTTGTGTAACCAGAAAAGTGAACAGATCTCACTGGGGTGCTCTCCTTTGGGAAATGTTCACTGGAAAGTGTAGGGATAGACTCCTCACACTCTCTGGAAAAGATGCAGAATCTTATGACCTCATGAAGGGTACCCTGATTGAGGGCTTTGGATTCTCCACTGAGGAGTACAGGATTAGGTTCAGGGGGGCTCAAAAATCCTCGAGCCAGACCTGGGTTGACTTTGTTGACTACTCAGTGAAAACACTAGATGGTTGGATTCAAGGCAGTGGTGTAAGTAATTATGATGGGCTGTACAATTTATTTGTGAAAGAACACCTATTGAGTAATTGTTTCAATGATAAACTGCATCAGCATCTGGTAGACCTAGGACCAATTTCTCCCCAAGAATTGGGAAAGAAGGCGGACCATTGGGTCAAGACAAGGGTGTCCAAGACTTCAACAGGGGGTGACCAAAAGAAAGGGGTCACAAAGACTCCCCAGGGGAAGGGTGATGAGACAACCAAAACTAAAAATAGTAAAGAGTCTTCTACAGGCCCCCAAAAACCTGCACAGGAGGGTGGGCCCAGAGCCTCTTCACAAAACAATGGGTACAAGGGTAAAAACTTTGATCCCAAAAAGGCCTGGTGTCATAGCTGTAAACAGCATGGACACCAAACTGGAGACAAGGCCTGTCCCAAGAAAGGTTCCACTCCAAACTCCCATCCAGGTAACACTGGTATGGCTAGTCTCCAAGTGGGATCAACAGTGTGCCCAGAGCAAATCAGGGTCCACACTGAAGCTCCTCTAGTTTCTGAGGGTGGGGTGGATTTAGCCACACTAGCTGTCTGGCCGCCTAACATGCAAAAATACAGACAGCAACTCTTAATTAATGGGACTAGAATAGAGGGCCTGAGGGATACAGGTGCCAGTGTCACCATGGTGACAGAGAAACTGGTTTCCCCTGGCCAATACCTGACTGGAAAAACTTACACAGTCACCAACGCTGACAATCAGAGAAAAGTACATCCCATGGCAATGGTTACTTTAGAATGGGGAGGGGTCAATGGCCTGAAACAGGTGGTGGTCTCCTCAAACATCCCAGTGGACTGTCTGCTTGGAAATGACCTGGAGTCCTCAGCATGGGCTGAGGTAGAACTAAAAACCCATGCAGCAATGCTGGGCATCCCTGAACTGGTGTGTGTGAAAACAAGAGCACAATGCAAGGCACAGGGTGAACAAGTAGAGCTGGAGTCTGGAAGAATGGCCCAGCCTACCAAGAGAACAGGAAAGTCAGTTGGGAAACCAACTGCAACACAGCAAAAGAAAGGGAACCTCTCTTCTCAGGAAGAAGTTCTGCCCTCTGAGGGAACTGAGCCTTTGGAGCTGGAGCCTTATCAGGTTGAGCTCTTAGGCCCAGGGGGACCCTCAAGGGAGGAGCTGTGTAAGGGACAAGAAACCTGTCCCTCTCTTGAAGGCCTTAGGCAGCAAGCTGCTGAAGAGTCCAAAGGCAAGAAAAATGGAACACATAGGGTCTATTGGGAAGATGGGCTCCTGTACACTGAGGCCAGAGACCCCAAACCTGGTGCCACTAGGAGAGTGGTAGTGCCTCAGCTGTTCAGGAAGTTCATCCTAACATTGGCCCATGACATTCCCCTTGCTGGACATTTGGGACAAACCAAGACGTGGGAGAGGTTAGTCAACCACTTCTACTGGCCCAATATGTCCAACATGGTTAAGGAGTTTTGCCTCTCCTGCCCCACCTGTCAAGCCAGTGGTAAGACAGGTGGGCATCCAAAGGCCCCCCTCATTCCACTTCCAGTGGTGGGGGTTCCCTTTGAAAGAGTGGGTGTGGACATAGTTGGTCCACTAGAACCTCCCACAGCCTCAGGAAATATGTATATCCTGGTAGTAGTGGATCATGCTACCAGGTATCCTGAAGCTATTCCCCTTAGGTCGACTACTGCCCCTGCAGTAGCCAAGGCCCTCATTGGTATCTTTACCAGAGTGGGTTTCCCTAAGGAGGTGGTGTCTGACAGAGGTACCAACTTCATGTCAGCATACCTAAAGCACATGTGGAATGAGTGTGGAGTGACCTATAAATTCACTACACCATACCATCCACAAACTAATGGCTTGGTTGAGAGATTCAACAAGACATTAAAAGGCATGATCATGGGGCTCCCAGAAAAACTCAAAAGGAGATGGGATGTCCTCTTGCCATGTCTGCTTTTCGCTTACAGAGAGGTGCCACAGAAGGGAGTAGGATTCTCACCCTTTGAACTTCTGTTTGGTCATCCTGTAAGGGGACCACTTGCCCTTGTTAAAGAAGGCTGGGAGAGACCTCTCCATGAGCCTAAACAGGACATAGTGGACTATGTACTTGGCCTTCGCTCTAGAATGGCAGAGTACATGGAAAAGGCAACCAAAAACCTTGAGGCCAGCCAACAGCTCCAGAAGTTTTGGTATGACCAAAAGGCTGCACTGGTTGAGTTCCAACCAGGGCAGAAAGTCTGGGTTCTGGAGCCTGTGGCTCCCAGGGCACTCCAGGACAAATGGAGTGGCCCTTACCCAGTACTAGAGAGGAAGAGTCAGGTCACCTACTTGGTGGACCTGGGCACAAGCAGGAGCCCCAAGAGGGTGATCCATGTAAACCGCCTTAAGCTCTTCCACGACAGGGCTGATGTCAATCTGTTGATGGTAACAGATGAGGATCAGGAGGCAGAGAGTGAACCTCTCCCTGATCTTCTGTCATCAGACCCAAAAGATGGCACAGTAGATGGAGTGATCTACTCAGACACCCTCTCTGGCCAACAGCAAGCTGATTGTAGGAGAGTCCTACAACAGTTTCCTGAACTCTTCTCCTTAACCCCTGGTCAGACACACCTGTGTACCCATGATGTGGACACAGGAGACAGCATGCCTGTCAAGAACAAAATCTTTAGACAATCTGACCATGTTAAGGAAAGCATCAAGGTGGAAGTCCACAAGATGCTGGAATTGGGAGTAATTGAGCGCTCTGACAGCCCCTGGGCTAGCCCAGTGGTCTTAGTCCCCAAACCTCACACCAAAGATGGAAAAAAAGAGATGAGGTTTTGTGTGGACTACAGAGGGCTCAATTCTGTCACCCAGACAGATGCCCACCCAATTCCGAGAGCTGATGAGCTCATAGACAAATTAGGTGCTGCCAAATTCTTAAGTACCTTTGACTTGACAGCAGGGTACTGGCAAATAAAAATGGCACCTGGAGCAAAAGAAAAGACAGCATTCTCCACACCTGATGGGCATTATCAGTTTACTGTTATGCCCTTTGGTTTAAAGAATGCCCCTGCCACCTTCCAAAGGTTGGTGAATCAAGTCCTTGCTGGCTTGGAGTCCTTTAGCACAGCTTATCTTGATGATATTGCTGTCTTTAGCTCCACCTGGCAGGATCACCTGGTCCACCTGAGGAAGGTTTTGAAGGCTCTGCAATCTGCAGGCCTCTCTATCAAGGCATCCAAATGCCAGATAGGGCAGGGAACTGTGGTTTACTTGGGACACCTTGTAGGTGGAGGCCAAGTTCAGCCACTCCAACCCAAGATCCAGACTATTCTGGACTGGGTAGCTCCAAAAACCCAGACTCAAGTCAGGGCATTCCTTGGCTTGACTGGGTATTACAGGAGGTTTGTGAAGGGATATGGATCCATTGTGACAGCCCTCACTGAACTCACCTCCAAGAAAATGCCCAAGAAAGTAAACTGGACTGTGGAATGCCAACAGGCCTTTGACACCCTGAAACAGGCAATGTGCTCAGCACCAGTTCTCAAAGCTCCAGATTATTCTAAGCAGTTCATTGTGCAGACTGATGCCTCTGAACATGGGATAGGGGCAGTTTTGTCCCAAACAAATGATGATGGCCTTGACCAGCCTGTTGCTTTCATTAGCAGGAGGTTACTCCCCAGGGAGCAGCGTTGGAGTGCCATTGAGAGGGAGGCCTTTGCTGTGGTTTGGTCCCTGAAGAAGCTGAGACCATACCTCTTTGGGACTCACTTCCTAGTTCAAACTGACCACAGACCTCTCAAATGGCTGATGCAAATGAAAGGTGAAAATCCTAAACTGTTGAGGTGGTCCATCTCCCTACAGGGAATGGACTTTATAGTGGAACACAGACCTGGGACTGCCCATGCCAATGCAGATGGCCTTTCCAGGTTCTTCCACTTAGAAAATGAAGACTCTCTTGGGAAAGGTTAGTCTCATCCTCTTTCGTTTGGGGGGGGGGTTGTGTAAGGAAATGCCTCCTTGGCATGGTTGCCCCCTGACTTTTTGCCTTTGCTGATGCTATGTTTACAATTGAAAGTGTGCTGAGGCCTGCTAACCAGGCCCCAGCACCAGTGTTCTTTCCCTAACCTGTACTTTTGTATCCACAATTGGCAGACCCTGGCATCCAGATAAGTCCCTTGTAACTGGTACTTCTAGTACCAAGGGCCCTGATGCCAAGGAAGGTCTCTAAGGGCTGCAGCATGTCTTATGCCACCCTGGAGACCTCTCACTAAGCACAGACACTCTGCTTGCCAGCTTGTGTGTGCTAGTGAGGACAAAACGAGTAAGTCGACATGGCACTCCCCTCAGGGTGCCATGCCAGCCTCTCACTGCCTATGCAGTATAGGTAAGACACCCCTCTAGCAGGCCTTACAGCCCTAAGGCAGGGTGCACTATACCATAGGTGAGGGTACCAGTGCATGAGCATGGTACCCCTACAGTGTCTAAACAAAACCTTAGACATTGTAAGTGCAGGGTAGCCATAAGAGTATATGGTCTGGGAGTTTGTCAAACACGAACTCCACAGCACCATAATGGCTACACTGAAAACTGGGAAGTTTGGTATCAAACTTCTCAGCACAAAAAATGCACACTGATGCCAGTGTACATTTTATTGTAAAATACACCCCAGAGGGCACCTTAGAGGTGCCCCCTGAAACTTAACCGACTATCTGTGTAGGCTGACTAGTTTTAGCAGCCTGCCACAAACCGAGACATGTTGCTGGCCCCATGGGGAGAGTGCCTTTGTCACTCTGAGGCCAGTAACAAAGCCTGCACTGGGTGGAGATGCTAACACCTCCCCCAGGCAGGAATTGTCACACCTGGCGGTGAGCCTCAAAGGCTCACCTCCTTTGTGCCAACCCAGCAGGACACTCCAGCTAGTGGAGTTGCCCGCCCCCTCCGGCCAGGCCCCACTTTTGGCGGCAAGGCCGGAGAAAATAATGAGAAAAACAAGGAGGAGTCACTGGCCAGTCAGGACAGCCCCTAAGGTGTCCTGAGCTGAAGTGACTCTAACTTTTAGAAATCCTCCATCTTGCAGATGGAGGATTCCCCCAATAGGGTTAGGATTGTGACCCCCTCCCCTTGGGAGGAGGCACAAAGAGGGTGTACCCACCCTCAGGGCTAGTAGCCATTGGCTACTAACCCCCCAGACCTAAACACGCCCTTAAATTTAGTATTTAAGGGCTACCCTGAACCCTAGAAAATTAGATTCCTGCAACTACAAGAAGAAGGACTGCCTAGCTGAAAACCCCTGCAGAGGAAGACCAGAAGACGACAACTGCCTTGGCTCCAGAAACTCACCGGCCTGTCTCCTGCCTTCCAAAGATCCTGCTCCAGCGACGCCTTCCAAAGGGACCAGCGACCTCGACATCCTCTGAGGACTGCCCCTGCTTCGAAAAGACAAGAAACTCCCGAGGACAGCGGACCTGCTCCAAGAAAGGCTGCAACTTTGTTTCCAGCAGCCTTGAAAGAACCCTGCAAGCTCCCCGCAAGAAGCGTGAGACTTGCAACACTGCACCCGGCGACCCCGACTCGGCTGGTGGAGATCCAACACCTCAGGAGGGACCCCAGGACTACTCTGATACTGTGAGTACCAAAACCTGTCCCCCCTGAGCCCCCACAGCGCCGCCTGCAGAGGGAATCCCGAGGCTTCCCCTGACCGCGACTCTTTGAATCCAAAGTCCCGACGCCTGGGAGAGACCCTGCACCCGCAGCCCCCAGGACCTGAAGGACCGGACTTTCACTGGAGAAGTGACCCCCAGGAGTCCCTCTCCCTTGCCCAAGTGGAGGTTTCCCCGAGGAATCCCCCCCTTGCCTGCCTGCAGCGCTGAAGAGATCCCGAGATCTCTCATAGACTAACATTGCGAACCCGACGCTTGTTTCTACACTGCACCCGGCCGCCCCCGTGCTGCTGAGGGTGAGATTTCTGTGTGGGCTTGTGTCCCCCCCGGTGCCCTACAAAACCCCTCTGGTCTGCCCTCCGAAGACGCGGGTACTTACCTGCAAGCAGACCGGAACCGGGGCACCCCCTTCTCTCCATTCTAGCCTATGTGTTTTGGGCACCACTTTGAACTCTGCACCTGACCGGCCCTGAGCTGCTGGTGTGGTGACTTTGGGGTTGCTCTGAACCCCCAACGGTGGGCTACCTTGGACCAAGAACTGAACCCTGTAAGTGTCCTACTTACCTGGTAAAACTAACAAAAACTTACCTCCCCCAGGAACTGTGAAAATTGCACTGTGTCCACTTTTAAAACAGCTATTTGTCAATAACTTGAAAAGTATACATGCAATTTTTATGATTTGAAGTTCCTAAAGTACTTACCTGCAATACCTTTCGAACAAGATATTACATGTTAAATTTGAACCTGTGGTTCTTAAAATAAACTAAGAAAAGATATTTTTCTATACAAAAACCTATTGGCTGGATTTGTCTCTGAGTGTGTGTACCTCATTTATTGTCTATGTGTATGTACAACAAATGCTTAACACTACTCCTTGGATAAGCCTATTGCTCGACCACACTACCACAAAATAGAGCATTAGTATTATCTCTTTTTGCCACTATCTTACCTCTAAGGGGAACCCTTGGACTCTGTGCATGCTATTCCTTACTTTGAAATAGCACATACAGAGCCAACTTCCTACACCTAGTATATGGTACCTAGGTACCCAGAGCATTGGGGTTCCAGGAGATCGATATGTGCTGCAGCATTACTTTTGCCACCCATAAGGAGCTCAGACAAACCCTTACACAGGACTGCCACTGCAGCCTGAATGAAATAACGCACACGTTATTTCACAGCCATTTTCACTGCACTTAAGTAACTTATAGGTTACCTGTATGTCTAACCTTCACTTGCTGAAGGTTAGGTGCAAAGTTACCAAGTGTTCGGGCATTCCTGCACTAGCAAAAGTGCCCCCACATAGTTCAGGGCCATTTCCCTGGACTTTGTGAGTGCAGGGATGCCATTAAACGTGTGCACTACATTTAGGTCAATAGCTATATGTAGTTTCACAATGGTAACTCCTAAAATGGCCATGTAACATGTCTAAGATCATGAGATTGTCCCCCCATTCCAAATTTGGTATTGGGGAGCCAATTCCATGCATTCTGGGGGCTCCACCATGGACCCCCAGTACTGCCAAACCAACATTCTCTGAGGCTTGCACTACAGCTACAGCTGCTGCCACCTCACAGACAGGGTTCTGCCCTCCTGGGTTCTTGGCAACCAGAAAAAGGGAGTAATCAGTCTATTGCAGAGCTACTCTCTACTTATCACCACTTAGACAATAAAGTCTCAACTGGCCAAGGTTAGCCTTATTGTCCTTCGTTTGGGGGGGGGGTTGTGTGAGAAAGTAGCCTCTTTCTAGCCTTGTTACCCCCACTTTTGGCCTGTTTGTGAGTGTATGTCAGGGTGTTTTCACTGTCTCACAGGGATCCTGCCAGCCAGGGCCCAGTGCTCATAGTGAAAACCCTATGTTTTCAGTATGTTTGTTATGTGTCACTGGGACCCTGCTAGTCAGGACCCCAGTGCTCATAAGTTTGTGACCTATAGGTATGTGTTCCCTGTGTGATGTTTAACTGTCTCGCTGAGGCTCTGCTAACCAGAACCTCAGTGGTTATGCTCTCTCTTTCCAAATTGTCACTAACAGGCTAGTGACCAATTTTACCAATTTACATTGGCATACTGGAACACCCTTATAATTCCCTAGTATATGGTACTGAGGTAGCCAGGGTATTGGTGTTCCAGGAGATCCCTATGGGCTGCAGCATTTCTTTTGCCACCCATAGGGAGCTCTGACAATTCTTACACAGGCTTGCCACTGCAGCCTGAGTGAAATAACGTCCATGTTATTTCACAGCCATTTTACACTGCACTTAAGTAACTTATAAGTCACCTATATGTCTAACCTTTACCTAGTAAAGGTTAGGTGCAAAGTTACTTAGTGTGAGGGCACCCTGGCACTAGCCAAGGTGCCCCCACATTGTTCAGGGCCAATTCCCCGGACTTTGTGAGTGCGGGGACACCATTACACGTGTGCACTACATATAGGTCAGTACCTATATGTAGCTTCACAATGGTAACTCCGAATATGGCCATGTAACATGTCTATGATCATGAAATTGCCCCCTCTATGCCATCCTGGCATAGTTGGCACAATCCCATGATCCCAGTGGTCTGTAGCACAGACCCTGGTACTGCCAAACTGCCTTTTCAGGGGTTTCACTGCAGCTGCTGCTGCTGCCAACCCCTCAGACAGGCTTCTGCCCTCCTGGGGTCCAGCCAGGCCTGGCCCAGGATGGCAGAACAAAGGACTTCCTCTGAGAGAGGGTGTTACACCCTCTCCCTTTGGAAAATGGTGTGAAGGCAGGGGAGGAGTAGCCTCCCCCAGCCTCTGGAAATGCTTTCATGGGCACATTTGGTGCCCATTTCTGCATAAGCCAGTCTACACCAGTTCAGGGACCCCTTAGCCCTGCTCTGGCGCGAAACTGGACAAAGGAAAGGGGAATGACCACTCCCCTGACCTGCACCTCCCCTGGGAGGTGTCCAGAGCTCCTCCAGTGTGCTCCAGACCTCTGCCATCTTGGAAACAGAGGTGCTGCTGGCACACTGGACTGCTCTGAGTGGCCAGTGCCACCAGGTGACGTCAGAGACTCCTGCTGATAGGCTCCTTCAGGTGTTAGTAGCCTATCCTCTCTCCTAGGTAGCCAAACCCTCTTTTCTGGCTATTTAGGGTCTCTGTCTCTGGGGAAACTTCAGATAACGAATGCATGAGCTCAGCTGAGTTCCTCTGCATCTCCCTCTTCACCTTCTGATAAGGAATCGACCGCTGACCGCGCTGGAAGCCTGCAAACCTGCAACATAGTAGCAAAGACGACTACTGCAACTCTGTAACGCTGATCCTGCCGCCTTCTCGACTGTTTTCCTGCTTGTGCATGCTGTGGGGGTAGTCTGCCTCCTCTCTGCACCAGAAGCTCCGAAGAAATCTCCCGTGGGTCGACGGAATCTTCCCCCTGCAACCGCAGGCACCAAAAAGCTACATTACCGGTCCCTTGGGTCTCCTCTCAGCATGACGAGCGAGGTCCCTCGAATCCAGTGACACTGTCCAAGTGACCCCCACAGTCCAGTGACTCTTCAGTCCAAGTTTGGTGGAGGTAAGTCCTTGCCTCACCTCGCTGGGCTGCATTGCTGGGAACCGCGACTTTGCAAGCTACTCCGGCCCCTGTGCACTTCCGGCGGAAATCCTTCGTGCACAGCCAAGCCTGGGTCCACGGCACTCTAACCTGCATTGCATGACTTTCTAAGTTGGTCTCCGGCGACGTGGGTCTCCTTTGTGCAACTTCGGCGAGCACCGTTTCACGCATCCTCGTAGTGCCTGTTTCTGGCACTTCTCCGGGAGCTACCTGCTTCAGTGAGGGCTCTTTGTCTTGCACGACGTACCCTCTCTCTTCAGGTCCAATTTGCGACCTCCTGGTCCCTCCTGGGCCCCAGCAGCGTCCAAAACCGCCAAACGCACGATTTGCGTGTAGCAAGGCTTGTTGGCTTCCATCCGGCGGGAAAACACTTCTGCACGACTCTCCAAGGCGTGGGGGATCCATCCTCCAAAGGGGAAGTCTCTAGCCCTTGTCGTTCCTGCAGTATTCACAGTTCTTCAGCCTAGTAAGAGCTTCTTTGCACCAACCGCTGGCATTTCTTGGGCATCTGCCCATCTCCGAGCTGCTTGTGACTTTTGGACTTGGTCCCCTTCTTCCACAGGTACCCTCAGTCAGGAATCCATCGTTGTTGCATTGCTGATTTGTGTTTTCCTTGCATTTTCCCTCTAACACGACTATTTTGTCCTTAGGGGAACTTTGGTGCACTTTGCACTCACTTTTCAGGGTCTTGGGGAGGGTTATTTTTCTAACTCTCACTATTTTCTAATAGTCCCAGCGACCCTCTACAAGGTCACATAGGTTTGGGGTCCATTCGTGGTTCGCATTCCACTTTTGGAGTATATGGTTTGTGTTGCCCCTATCCCTATGTTTCCCCATTGCATCCTATTGTAACTATACATTGTTTGCACTGTTTTCTAAGACTATACTGCATATTTTTGCTATTGTGTATATATATCTTGTGTATATTTCCTATCCTCTCACTGAGGGTACACTCTAAGATACTTTGGCATATTGTCATAAAAATAAAGTACCTTTATTTTTAGTATAACTGTGTATTGTGTTTTCTTATGATATTGTGCATATGACACTAGGTGGTACTGTAGTAGCTTCACATGTCTCCTAGTTCAGCCTAAGCTGCTCTGCTAAGCTACCATTATCTATCAGCCTAAGCTGCTAGACACCCTATACACTAATAAGGGATAACTGGGCCTGGTGCAAGGTGCAAGTACCCCTTGGTACTCACTACAAGCCAGTCCAGCCTCCTACATTGGTTGTGCAGTGGTGGGATAAGTGCTTGAGACTACTTACCACTCTTGTCATTGTACTTTTCATAAGAGAAAAATATACAAAACAAGGTCAGTGTATATACACATAGCCAAAAAGTTTTGCATTTCCTCTTTTCACTCTTTTCTAAGTGCTGAAAAGTACTTCTAAACTTTCAAAAAGTTCTTAAAAGTTTAAAAAGTTTTTTTCTGTCTTTCCAAAAAGTTCTGAAAACTTTTTTCTCTTTTTCTATCACTTTAACTCTCTCTAAAAAATGTCTGGCACAGGAAAAAATGTTGAACTGTCCAAACTTGCATATCATCACCTTAGCTGGAAAGGAGCAAGGAGTCTCTGCATAGAGAGAGGTTTGAGTGTAGGGAAGAATCCTTCTTTAGAACTGTTAATTAATATGCTTAGAGTACAGGATAAGGCCATAAGTGCCCAATCTGTAGAAAAAGTAGCTAATGGTTCTCAATCTGATCCAGGGACTCCCCCAGGAAAAGGTTCAGGAAAGAAACTTCTCAGCCTGCCCATTACTAGACAGTCTAGCATAGTTGGTACAGAGGTTGAATCACACCATACTTATGGTGTGCTCTCACATTATACTGGTAGCCAAGCTGTTAGGGTGCCCTCTGTAAGGGACAGGTCTCCTTCTGTTCATTCCCATCATACCTCTGTATCTAGAAATGTCCCTCCCACCCACCCTGATGACAGATTGTTAGAAAGGGAGCTCAATAGATTGAGAGTGGAACAAACCAGACTGAAGCTCAAGAAGCAACAGCTGGATTTGGATAGACAGTGTTTAGAAGTAGAGAGGGAAAGACAGAAGTTGGGTTTAGATACCCATGGTGGCAGCAGCAGTATTCCCCATAGTCATCCTGCAAAAGAGCATGATTCCAGGAATCTGCACAAGATAGTTCCCCCTTATAAGGAGGGGGATGACATTAACAAGTGGTTTGCTGCACTTGAGAGGGCCTGTGCTGTACAGGATGTCCCTCAAAGGCAGTGGGCTGCTATCCTATGGCTATCATTTAGTGGAAAAGGTAGGGATAGGCTCCTTACTGTAAAAGAAAATGATGCTAATAATTTCGAAGTTCTTAAGAATGCACTCCTGGATGGTTATGGCTTAACCACTGAACAGTACAGGATAAAGTTCAGAGATACCAAAAAGGAGTCTTCACAAGACTGGGTTGATTTCATTGACCAGGCAGTGAAGGCCTTGGAGGGGTGGTTACATGGCAGTAAAGTTACTGATTATGAAAGCCTGTATAACACAATCCTGAGAGAGCATATACTTAATAATTGTGTGTCTGATTTGTTGCACCAGTACCTGGTAGACTCTGATCTGACCTCTCCCCAAGAATTGGGAAAGAAGGCAGACAAATGGGTCAGAACAAGGGTGAACAGAAAAGTTCATACAGGGGGTGACAAAGATGGCAATAAGAAGAAAGATGGTGAAAAATCTCAAGATAAGCATGGGGATAAGGGTAAAACCAAAGATCCCACTTCAAATCTTAAACACTCTTCAGAGGGTGGGGATAAAACAAATTCTTCCTCTTCTTCCCAACCTGCACACATTAAAAAGCCTTGGTGCTTTGTGTGTAAAAATAGAGGCCATAGGCCAGGGGATAAGTCCTGTCCAGGTAAACCCCCTGAGCCTACCACCACTAATACATCAAGCTCTAGTGCCCCTAGCAGTAGTGGTACTAGTGGTGGGACTGCTGGCAACAGTCAAGCAAAGGGTGTAGTTGGGTTCACTTATGGGTCCATAGTGGAAACTGATGTAATCAGTCCCAAGACAGTTTCTGTCACACCTAGTGGCATTGGCCTTGCCACACTGGCTGCTTGTCCCCTTACAATGGATAAGTACAGGCAGACAGTTTCAATAAATGGTGTTGAGGCCTTGGCCTACAGGGACACAGGTGCCAGTTTCACTTTGGTGACTGACAACCTAGTGCACCCTGATCAACACATCATTGGACAACAGTATAAGATTATTGATGTCCATAACTCCACTAAGTTTCTTCCCTTAGCTATAATTCAGTTTAGTTGGGGTGGAGTTACTGGCCCTAAGCAGGTGGTGGTATCACCTAGCTTACCTGTAGACTGTCTCTTAGGTAATGACCTAGAGGCCTCAGGTTGGGCTGATGTAGAGTTTTATGCCCATGCAGCCATGCTGGGCATCCCTGAGGAATTGTTCCCTCTCATTTCAAGTGAAATGAAAAAGCAAAGGAGAGAAGGCCTGAAAATTCAGGATCCCTCTCCATCAACAGGTAAAAAGGGTATCACAGTATCCCCTAACCACCCTACCATTCAGGATACTATTCCTGTGGTAGGAGAAACCTCTCCTGGGGTGGCACCTGTTCCAAGGGAATCATCAGCTGGCAAAGCTGGACTCCCTGAGGTGGAAGTACCTCTCTGTGGGATAACTAACATTGGTGAGAAAAACAGCACCATTTTAGTTAACATGGAGCATCCCTCCAACCCTCCCAGAGAAACTTTAGTGCAGAAACCCTGCACTACCTCACAACACTTAGGACAGCATCCCTGCCCTAGTGTGGAGCTCATAGGACAGCATCCCTGCCCTGCTCCAACTCAAGAGAAACAGCATCCCTGTTCTCTCTTCCAGCCAGATGGACAAAGTTTTTGCCCAGCTATGGCTTTTCTGAGACAGCATCCCTGTCTGGCATTTCCATCACTACAAATAGGTTCAGTGGACAATTCCCACTGCTCTAAACTAAAACTTACTGATAGAAACTCTGAAAATACATCTTCACATTGTTGCTTAGCTAAAAAACTTCAAACAGGGTGGTTTACATCCCCACAGGGAAGTAACCATATAGTGGATGATAAAGGGAGTAACCAGTCTATTGCAGAGCTACTCTCTACTTATCACCACTTAGACAATAAAGTCTCAACTGGCCAAGGTTAGCCTTATTGTCCTTCGTTTGGGGGGGGGTTGTGTGAGAAGGTAGCCTCTTTCTAGCCTTGTTACCCCCACTTTTGGCCTGTTTGTGAGTGTATGTTAGGGTGTTTGTCACTGTTTTCACTGTCTCACTGGGATCCTGATAGCCAGGCCCCAGTGCTCATAGTGAAAACACTATGTTTTCAGTATGGTTGTTATGTGTCACTGGGATCCTGCTGGTCAGGACCCCAGTGCTCATAGGTTTGTGGCCTATATGTATGTGTCACTGGGACCCTGTCACACAGGGCCCCAGTGCTCATAGGTGTGCATGTACATGTTCCCTGTGTGGTGCCTAACTGTCTCACTGAGGCTCTGCTAACCAGAACCTCAGTGGTTATGCTCTCTCATTACTTTCAAATTGTCACTAACAGGCTAGTGACCAATTTTACCAATTTACATTGGCTTACTGGAACACCCTTATAATTCCCTAGTATATGGTACTGAGGTACCCAGGGTATTGGGGTTCCAGGAGATCCCTATGGGCTGCAGCATTTCTTTTGCCACCCATAGGGAGCTCTGACAATTCTTACACAGGCCTGCCACTGCAGCCTGAGTGAAATAACGTCCACGTTATTTCACAGCCATTTTACACTGCACTTAAGTAACTTATAAGTCACCTATATGTCTAACCTTTACCTGGTAAAGGTTAGGTGCAAAGTTACTTAGTGTGAGGGCACCCTGGCACTAGCCAAGGTGCCCCCACATTGTTCAGAGCCAATTCACTGAACTTTGTGAGTGCGGGGACACCATTACACGCGTGCACTACATATAGGTCACTACCTATATGTAGCTTCACCATGGTAACTCCGAATATGGCCATGTAACATGTCTATGATCATGGAATTGCCCCCTCTATGCCATCCTCGCATTGTTGGTACAATTCCATGATCCCAGTGGTCTGTAGCACAGACCCTGGTACTGCCAAACTGCCCTTCCTGGGGTTTCACTGCAGCTGCTGCTGCTGCCAACCCCTCAGACAGGCAGCTGCCCTCCCGGGGTCCAGCCAGGCCTGGCCCAGGATGGCAGAACAAAGAACTTCCTCTGAGACAGGGTGTGACACCCTCTCCCTTTGGAAAATGGTGTGAAGGCAGGGGAGGAGTAGCCTCCCCCAGCCTCTGGAAATGCTTTGTTGGGCACAGATGTGCCCAATTCTGCATAAGCCAGTCTACACCGGTTCAGGGACCCCTTAGCCCCTGCTCTGGCGCGAAACTGGACAAAGGAAAGGGGAGTGACCACTCCCCTGACCTGCACCTCCCCTGGGAGGTGTCCAGAGCTCCTCCAGTGTGCTCCAGACCTCTGCCATCTTGGAAACAGAGGTGCTGCTGGCACACTGGACTGCTCTGAGTGGCCAGTGCCACCAGGTGACGTCAGAGACTCCTGCTGATAGGCTCCTTCAGGTGTTAGTAGCCTATCCTCTCTCCTAGGTAGCCAAACCCTCTTTTCTGGCTATTTAGGGTCTCTGTCTCTGGGGAAACTTCAGATAACGAATGCATGAGCTCAGCCGAGTTCCTCTGCATCTCCCTCTTCACCTTCTGGTAAGGAATCGACCGCTGACCGCGCTGGAAGCCTGCAAACCTGCAACATAGTAGCAAAGACGACTACTGCAACTCTGTAACGCTGATCCTGCCGCCTTCTCGACTGTTTTCCTGCTTGTGCATGCTGTGGGGGTAGTCTGCCTCCTCTCTGCACCAGAAGCTCCGAAGAAATCTCCAGTGGGTCGACGGAATCTTCCCCCTGCCACCGCAGGCACCAAAAAGCTGCATTACAGGTCCCTTGGGTCTCCTCTCAGCACGACGAGCGAGGTCCCTCGAATCCAGCGACACTGTCCAAGTGACCCCCACAGTCCAGTGACTCTTCAGTCCAAGTTTGGTGGAGGTAAGTCCTTGCCTCACCTCGCTGGGCTGCATTGCTGGGAACCGCGACTTTGCAAGCTACTCCGGCCCCTGTGCACTTCCGGCGGAAATCCATCGTGCACAGCCAAGCCTGGGTCCACGGCACTCTAACCTGCATTGCACGACTTTCTAAGTTGGTCTCCGGCGACGTGGGACTCCTTTGTGCAACTTCGGCAAGCACCGTTTCACGCATCCTCATAGTGCCTGTTTCTGGCACTTCTCCGGGTGCTACCTGCTTCAGTGAGGGCTCTTTGTCTTGCTCGACGTCCCCTCTCTCTTCAGGTCCAATTTGCGACCTCCTGGTCCCTCCTGGGCCCCAGCAACGTCCAAAACCGCCAAACGCATGATTTGTGTGTAGCAAGGCTTGTTGGCGTCCATCCGGCGGGAAAATACTTCTGCACGACTCTCCAAGGCGTGGGGGATCCATCCTCCAAAGGGGAAGTCTCTAGCCCTTGTCGTTCCTGCAGTATTCACAGTTCTTCAGCCTAGTAAGAGCTTCTTTGCACCAACCGCTGGCATTTCTTGGGCATCTGCCCATCTCCGAGCTGCTTGTGACTTTTGGACTTGGTCCCCTTGTTCCACAGGTACCCTCAGTCAGGAATCCATCGTTGTTGCATTGCTGATTTGTGTTTTCCTTGCATTTTCCCTCTAACACGACTATTTTGTCCTTAGGGGAACTTTGGTGCACTTTGCACTCACTTTTCAGGGTCTTGGGGAGGGTTATTTTTCTAACTCTCACTATTTTCTAATAGTCCCAGCGACCCTCTACAAGGTCACATAGGTTTGGGGTCCATTCGTGGTTCGCATTCCACTTTTGGAGTATATGGTTTGTGTTGCCCCTATCCCTATGTTTCCCCATTGCATCCTATTGTAACTATACATTGTTTGCACTGTTTTCTAAGACTATACTGCATATTTTTGCTATTGTGTATATATATCTTGTGTATATTTCCTATCCTCTCACTGAGGGTACACTCTAAGATACTTTGGCATATTGTCATAAAAATAAAGTACCTTTATTTTTAGTATAACTGTGTATTGTGTTTTCTTATGATATTGTGCATATGACACTAGGTGGTACTGTAGTAGCTTCACACGTCTCCTAGTTCAGCCTAAGCTGCTCTGCTAAGCTACCATTATCTATCAGCCTAAGCTGCTAGACACCCTATACACTAATAAGGGATAACTGGGCCTGGTGCAAGGTGCAAGTACCCCTTGGTACTCACTACAAGCCAGTCCAGCCTCCTACAGGTAGTCACTCCCAAGACAGTTTCTGTCACACCTAGTGGCATTGGCCTTGCCACACAGGCTGCTTGTCCCTTTACAATGGATAAGTACAAGCATACAGTTTCAATAAATGGTGTTGAGGCCTTGGCCTACAGGGACACAGGTGCCAGTATCACTTTGGTGACTGAAAACCTAGTGCACCCTGATCAACACATCATTGGACAACAGTATAAAATTATTGATGTCCATAACTCCACTAAGTTTCTTCCCTTAGCTATAATTCAGTTTAGTTGGGGTGGAGTTACTGGCCCTAAGCAGGTGGTGGTATCACCTAGCTTACCTGTAGACTGTCTCTTAGGTAATGACCTAGAGGCCTCAGGTTGGGCTGATGTAGAGTTTTATGCCCATGCAGCCATGCTGGGCATCCCTGAGGAATTGTTCCCTCTCATTTCTACTGAAATGAAAAAGCAAAGGAGAGAAGGCCTGAAAACTCAGGATCCCTCTCCATCAACAGGTAAAAAGGGTATCACAGTATCCCCTAACCACCCTACCATTCAGGATACCATTCCTGTGGTGGGAGAAACCTCTCCTGGGGTGGCACCTGTTACAAGGGAATCATCAGCTGGCAAAGCTGAACTCCCTGAGGTAGAAGTACCTCTCTGTGGGATAACTAACATTGGTGAGAAAAAGAGCACCATTTTAGTTAACATGGAGCATCCCTCCAACCCTCCGAGAGACACTTTAGTGCAGAAACCCTGCACTGCCTCACAACACTTAGGACAGCATCCCTGCCCTAGTGTGGAGCTCATAGGACAGCATCCCTGCCCTGCTCCAACTCAAGAGAAACAGCACCCCTGTTCTCTCTTCCAGCCATATGGACAAAGTTTTTGCCCAGCTATGGCTTTTCTGAGACAGCATCCCTGTCTGGCATTTCCATCACTACAAATAGGTTCAGTGGACAATTCCCACTGCTCTAAACTAAAACTTACTGATAGAAACTCTGAAAATACATCTTCACATTGCTGCTTAGCTAAAAAACTTCAAACAGGGTGGTTTACATCCCCACAGAGAAGTAACCATATAGTGGATGATAAAGGGAGTAACTAGTCTATTGCAGAGCTACTCTCTACTTATCACCACTTAGACAATAAAGTCTCAACTGGCCAAGGTTAGCCTTATTGTCCTTCGTTTGGGGGGGGGGGTTGTGTGAGAAAGTAGCCTCTTTCTAGCCTTGTTACTCCCACATTTGGCCTGTTTGTGAGTGTATGTCAGGGTGTTTTCACTGTCTCACTGGGATCCTGCTAGCCAGGGCCCAGTGCTCATAGTGAAAACCCTATGTTTTCAGTATGTTTGTTATGTGTCACTGGGACCCTGCTAGTCAGGACCCCAGTGCTCATAAGTTTGTGGCCTATATGTATGTGTTCCCTGTTTAGTGCCTAACTGTCTCACTGAGGCTCTGCTAATCAGAACCTCAGTGGTTATGCTCTCTCATTTCTTACAAATTGTCACTAACAGGCTAGTGACCAATTTTACCAATTTACATTGGCTTACTGGAACACCCTTATAATTCCCTAGTATATGGTACTGAGGTACCCAGGGTATTGGGGTTCCAGGAGATCCCTATGGGTTGCAGCATTTCTTTTGCCACCCATAGGGAGCTCTGACAATTCTTACACAGGCCTGCCACTGCAGCCTGAGTGAAATAACGTCCACGTTATTTCACAGCCATTTTACACTGCACTTAAGTAACTTATAAGTCACCTATATGTCTAACCTTTACCTAGTAAAGGTTAGGTGCAAAGTTACTTAGTGTGAGGGCACCCTGGCACTAGCCAAGGTGCCCCCACATTGTTCAGGGCCAATTTTCCTGACTTTGTGAGTGCGGGGACACCATTACACGCGTGCACTACATATAGGTCACTACCTATATGTAGCTTCACAATGGTAACTCCGAATATGGCCATGTAACATGTCTATGATCATGGAATTGCCCCCTCTATGCCATCCTGGCATAGTTGGCACAATCCCATGATCCCAGTGGTCTGTAGCACAGACCCTGGTACTGCCAAACTGCCCTTCCTGGGGTTTCACTGCAGCTGCTGCTGCTGCCAACCCCTCAGACAGGCATCTGCCCTCCTGGGGTCCAGCCAGGCCTGGCCCAGGATGGCAGAACACAGAACTTCCTCTGAGAGAGGGTGTTACACCCTCTCCCTTTGGAAAATGGTGTGAAGGCAGGGGAGGAGTAGCCTCTCCCAGCCTCTGGAAATGCTTTCTTGGGCACAGATGTGCCCAATTCTGCATAAGCCAGTCTACACCGGTTCAGGGGACCCCTTAGCCCTGCTCTGGCGTGAAACTGGACAAAGGAAAGGGGAGTGACCACTCCCCTGACCTGCACCTCCCCTGGGAAGTGTCCAGAGCTCCTCCAGTGTGCTCCAGACCTCTGCCATCTTGGAAACAGAGGTGCTGCTGGCACACTGGACTGCTCTGAGTGGCCAGTGCCACCAGGTGACGTCAGAGACTCCTTCTGATAGGCTCCTTCAGGTGTTGCTAGCCTATCCTCTCTCCTAGGTAGCCAAACCCTCTTTTCTGGCTATTTAGGGTCTCTGTCTCTGGGGAAACTTTAGATAACGAATGCAAGAGCTCATCCGAGTTCCTCTGAATCTCTCTCTTCACCTTCTGCCAAGGAATCGACTGCTGACCGCGCTGGAAGCCTGCAAACCTGCAACATAGTAGCAAAGACGACTACTGCAACTCTGTAACGCTGATCCTGCCGCCTTCTCGACTGTTTTCCTGCTTGTGCATGCTGTGGGGGTAGTCTGCCTCCTCTCTGCACCAGAAGCTCCGAAGAAATCTCCCGTGGGTCGACGGAATCTTCCCCCTGCAACCGCAGGCACCAAAAAGCTGCATTACCGGTCCCTTGGGTCTCCTCTCAGCACGACGAGCGAGGTCCCTCGAATCCAGCGACTCTGTCCAAGTGACCCACACAGTCCAGTGACTCTTCAGTCCAAGTTTGGTGGAGGTAAGTCCTTGCCTCACCTCGCTGGGCTGCATTGCTGGGAACCGCGACTTTTGCAGCTACTCCGGCCCCTGTGCACTTCCGGCGGAAATCCTTTGTGCACAGCCTAGCCTGGATCCACTGCACTCTAACCTGCATTGCACGACTTTCTAAGTTGGTCTCCGGCGACGTGGGACTCCTTTGTGTAACTTCCGGTGAGCACTATTTCATGCATCCTCCTAGTGCCTCTTTCTGGCACTTCTCTGGGTGCTACCTGCTGCTGAGAGGGCTCCTTGTCTTGCTCGATGTCCCTTCTCTCTCCTGGTCCAATTTGCGACCTCCTGGTCCCTCCAGGGCCACAGCAGTGTCCAAAAACGTTAACCGCACAATTTGCAGCTAGCAAGGCTTGTTGGCGATCTTTCGGCGGAAAAATACTTCTGCACGACTCTCCACGGTGAGAGTAATCCGTCCTCCAAAGGGAAAGTCTCTAGCCCTTTTCGTTCCTGCAGAAACCTCAGCTTCTTCTGTCCAGTAGAAGCTTCTTTGCACCCGCAGCTGGCATTTCCTGGGCATTTGCCCATCTCCGACTTGCTTGTGACTTTTGGACTTGGTCCCCTTGTTCCACAGGTACCCTAGATTGGAAATCCACAGTTGTTGCATTGTTGGTTTGTGTCTTTCCTGCATTATTCCTCTAACACGACTTCTTTGTCCTTAGGGGAACTTTAGTGCACTTTGCACTCAATTTTCAGGGTCTTGGGGAGGGTTATTTTTCTAACTCTCACTATTTTCTAATAGTCCCAGCGACCCTCTACAAGGTCACATAGGTTTGGGGTCCATTCGTGGTTCGCATTCCACTTTTGGAGTATATGGTTTGTGTTGCCCCTATCCCTATGTTTCCCCATTGCATCCTATAGTAACTATACATTGTTTGCACTGTTTTCTAAGACTATACTGCATATTTTTGCTATTGTGTATATATATCTTGTGTATATTTCCTATCCTCTCACTGAGGGTACACTCTAAGATACTTTGGCATATTGTCATAAAAATAAAGTACCTTTATTTTTAGTATAACTGTGTATTGTGTTTTCTTATGATATTGTGCAAGTGACACTTGTGGTACTGTAGTAGCTTCACACGTCTCCTAGTTCAGCCTAAGCTGCTCTGCTAAGCTGCCATTATCTATCAGCCTAAGCTGCTAGACACCCTATACACTAATAAGGGATAACTGGGCCTGGTGCAAGGTGCAAGTACCCCTTGGTACTCACTACAAGCCAGTCCAGCCTCCTACACTGGACATCCAGGGAAAAATCTTCGCCATTGGAGTGGCCCAGCGCTCCATAGAGGAGATTAAGAAAAGGTGGTACGACCTGCGCTCCCGGGCAAAGGAGAGGGTGGCAAGGAGACTTGCAGAGGCCATGGGCACAGGTGGCGGACCACCTACCGAACCACCTTCCACACCACTGGAGGACCTGGTGGAATCCACACTCCTTCCTGAAGCTGTGAAAGGGGTCACAGATATCGACACCTCCGGTCAACCGAGTACCAGCCAAGGAAGGTGCAATGTTGTGTGTGAACCCAATATGTGTATGCACAAAAGCCCCTTAGGAATTAGCATGTAATGTGAAGTAGTGTGTGAAGTAGTCCAGTCCACATCTTAGAAGCAGCACAACAATGCATTATGGGAGTTGCGGTCCACAAACTAGTACAGACAGTAGCATGACAATGTAATGAAGCATAGTGACACCCAAGATAACACAACTTACACAACACCATGTAGAGCAGTACCTGTACCTTTATTGCCATTTTCAGACAGATAATGTAACATACAGAACTGACATGCTGCATATTGTTGTTGCAGGTGGGCCAGGCCCAGCAGCCACACACAGTCCATGTGTAGGGGAGACGGACTGTAGGAGGCTGGACTGGCTTGTAGTGAGTACCAAGGGGTACTTGCACCTTGCACCAGGCCCAGTTATCCCTTATTAGTGTATAGGGTGTCTAGCAGCTTAGGCTGATAGATAATGGTAGCTTAGCAGAGCAGCTTAGGCTGAACTAGGAGACGTGTGAAGCTACTACAGTACCACTTAGTGTCATATGCACAATATCATAAGAAAACACAATACACAGTTATACTAAAAATAAAGGTACTTTATTTTTATGACAATATGCCAAAGTATCTTAGAGTGTACCCTCAGTGAGAGGATAGGAAATATACACAAGATATATATACACAATAGCAAAAATATGCAGTATAGTCTTAGAAAACAGTGCAAACAATGTATAGTTACAATAGGATGCAATGGGGAAACATAGGGATAGGGGCAACACAAACCATATACTCCAAAAGTGGAATGCGAACCACGAATGGACCCCAAACCTATGTGACCTTGTAGAGGGTCGCTGGGACTATTAGACAATAGTAAGAGTTAGCAAAATAACCCTCCCCAAGACCCTGAAAAGTGAGTGCAAAGTGCACCAAAGTTCCCCTAAGGACAAAAGAGTTGTGTTAGAGGAATAATGCAGGAAAGACACAAACCAGCAATGCAACAACTGTGGATTTCCAATCTAGGATACCTGTGGAACAAGGAGACCAAGTCCAAAAGTCACAAGCAAGTCGGAGATGGGCAGATGCCCAGGAAATGCCAGCTGCGGGTGCAAAGAAGCTTCGACTGGACAGAAGAAGCTGAGGTTTCTGCAGGAACGAAAAGGGCTAGAGACTTCCCCTTTGGTGGACGGATCCATCTCGCCTTGGAGAGTCGTGCAGAAGTGTTTTCCCGCCGGAAGGACGCCAACAAGCCTTGCTACACGCAAATCGTGCGTTTGGCGTTTTTGGACGCTACTGGGGCCCAGGAGGGACCAGGAGGTCGCAAATTGGACCTGCAGAGAGAGGGGACGTCGAGCAAGACAAAGAACCCTCACTGAAGCAGGTAGCACCCGGAGAAGTGCCAGAAACAGGCACTACGAGGATGCGTGAAACGGTGCTCACCGAAGTTGCACAAAGGAGTCCCACGTCGCCGGAGACCAACTTAGAAAGTCGTGCAATGCAGGTTAGAGTGCCGTGGACCCAGGCTTGGCTGTGCACGAAGGATTTCCGCCGGAAGTGCACAGGGGCCGGAGTAGCTGCAAAGTCGCGGTTCCCAGCAATGCAGCCCAGCGAGGTGAGGCAAGGACTTACGTCCACCAAACTTGGGCTGAAGAGTCACTGGACTGTGGGGGTCACTTGGACAGCGTCGCTGGATTCGAGGGACCTCGCTCGTCGTGCTGAGAGGAGACCCAAGGGACCGGTAATGCAGCTTTTTGGTGCCTGCGGTTGCAGGGGGAAGATTCCGTCGACCCACGGGAGATTTCTTCGGAGCTTCTGGTGCAGAGAGGAGGCAGACTACCCCCACAGCATGCACAAGCAGGAAAACAGTCGAGAAGGCAGCAGGATCAGCGTTACAGAGTTGCAGTAGTCGTCTTTGCTACTATGTTGCAGGTTTGCAGGCTTCCAGCGTGGTCAGCGGTCGATTCCTTATCAGAAGGTGAAGAGAGAGATGCAGAGGAACTCGGCTGAGCTCATGCATTCGTTATCGGAAGTTTCCCCAGAGACAGAGACCCTAAATAGCCAGAAAAGAGGGTTTGGCTACCTAGGAGAGAGGATAGGCTACTAACACCTGAAGAAGCCTATCAGCAGGAGTCTCTGACGTCACCTGGTGGCACTGGCCACTCAGAGCAGTCCAGTGTGCCAGCAGCACCTCTGTTTCCAAGATGGCAGAGGTCTGGAGCACACTGGAGGAGCTCTGGACACCTCCCAGGGGAGGTGCAGGTCAGGGGAGTGGTCACTCCCCTTTCCTTTGTCCAGTTTCGCGCCAGAGCAGGGGCTAAGGGGTCCCTGAACCGGTGTAGACTGGCTTATGCAGAATTGGGCACCTCTGTGCCCAACAAAGCATTTCCAGAGGCTGGGGGAGGCTACTCCTCCCCTGCCTTCACACCATTTTCCAAAGGGAGAGGGTGTCACACCCTCTCTCAGAGGAAGTTCTTTGTTCTGCCATCCTGGGCCAGGCCTGGCTGGACCCCAGGAGGGCAGCTGCCTGTCTGAGGGGTTGGCAGCAGCAGCAGCTGCAGTGAAACCCCAGGAAGGGCAGTTTGGCAGTACCAGGGTCTGTGCTACAGACCACTGGGATCATGGGATTGTGCCAACTATGCCAGGATGGCATAGAGGGGGCAATTCCATGATCATAGACATGTTACATGGCCATATTCGGAGTTACCATTGTGAAGCCACATATAGGTAGTGACCTACAAGTAGTGCACGCGTGTAATGGTGTCCCCGCACTCACAAAGTTCAGGGAATTGGCTCTGAACAATGTGGGGGCACCTTGGCTAGTGCCAGGGTGCCCTCACACTAAGTAACTTTGCACCTAACCTTTACCAGGTAAAGGTTAGACATATAGGTGACTTATAAGTTACTTAAGTGCAGTGTAAAATGGCTGTGAAATAACGTGGACGTTATTTCACTCAGGCTGCAGTGGCAGGCCTGTGTAAGAATTGTCAGAGCTCCCTATGGGTGGCAAAAGGAATGCTGCAGCCCATAGGGATCTCCTGGAACCCCAATACCCTGGGTACCTCAGTACCATATACTAGGGAATTATAAGGGTGTTCCAGTAAGCCAATGTAAATTGGTAAAAATGGTCACTAGCCTGTTAGTGACAATTTGAAAGTAATGAGAGAGCATAACCACTGAGGTTCTGGTTAGCAGAGCCTCAGTGAGACAGTTAGGCACCACACAGGGAACATATACATGCACACCTATGAGCACTGGGGCCCTGTGTGACAGGGTCCCAGTGACACATACATATAGGCCACAAACCTATGAGCACTGGGGTCCTGACCAGCAGGATCCCAGTGACACATAACAACCATACTGAAAACATGGTGTTTTCACTATGAGCACTGAGGCCTGGCTATCAGGATCCCAGTGAGACAGTGAAAACAGTGACAAACACCCTGACATACACTCACAAACAGGCCAAAAGTGGGGGTAACAAGGCTAGAAAGAGGCTACCTTCTCACACGGACACCCAGCAGCCCTCTGACACCAACACCAGTGGGTCCCTCCACATCTCCACTGTGCGCCGCAGGCCCAGGGCACTACCACTGCCAGACTTCAGTGGAGACCCGGATGTGCAGCAGGAGGGGCCAAGCACACCGTCTGCACCAGACAGGCGCAGCCAGATACTGGCGGACAGGGGTCAGGCAGCACAATGCAGGAGTGCCACAGTGTCCCAGCAGCAACCGCATGAGGCAGGTGAGGGTCCATCCTTGTTCGGGGGCCTTGAGGCTTCTATGTTGCAGCAACAGCGCCGGCAAAACAAGCGCACACTTAGTTTGGACAGGAACCTGAGAGTCCACAATAGACACATGATGGGCCTGCATCAGCAACAGGACACACTGAACAGCAACATGACACAGCTGCGTGAGGGACAGGTGCAGGCTTCTGAGGACACTAGGGACCTTACTAGTGCAGTGTGTGACCTCTGCCAGGAGCTACGCCATGAAAGGGTTAGCCGGCGCAGACATGAACACCGATTCAAGACAATGTTTACAAGCTAGTGCAGGTCCTCCAACAGGATGGCGAACTCCACAGCACTCATTGCCCGTCGAGCTGTGGCGGCACAAGTGGAGGCTGCACACACCAGCAGGGAGGTGGTCAAGGGCCTTGTGCACATCACTAATGTGATTGAACTTGTCATGGGACAGATATCTGCCACTCCCAGTGAGGTAGCCTTGGGGAACACTGAGGACAGTTCTAGCCTCAGTAGTGTGGCCGTACCTGCAGCAGACACCAGACGGCGCAGTGCCAGGCGCAGCACTGCCACTGAAGGTGACATTCAGGGTGCCAGTGATTTAACTGGGCACCCGAGTGGTGTGCGTGGGAGGAGAAAGTGACTCTTGCTGCATTAACACTGGTGTTGCCACTATGACGTAATAGTGCGTGACTCAGTTCTTTTTTTAATTTTAGTTTTTTCCATCACCTGTTTACTTCATTTATCACCATTCATTACCTGGCGTAAGGTAATAAATTTCTATCACTACAGGTACAGTTGTCAGTGGATTTTTGTCATTCATACTCACGTCTGAAATGGTTGTGTGTGATGTCGGCACGCCTTTGCCTTCCCTCTGCTGCACTGGTCCTGTCTGCTGGCTGTAGAGGTGGTATGGGATCGTCATCCTCATCTGATTCAGTGTCACTGATTTCTATAAGTATGCCCCTGGTTGTAGCTATATTGTGCAGGATTGCACATGTAGCCACTATTGTACATGTGGTTTCTGGACTGTACTGTAGTGCGCCTCCACTTTTGTGGAGGCAACGGAAGCGACTCTTCAGAAGGCCAAATGTGCGCTCCACAACGTTGCGGGTTGCCCTGTGTGCTGCATTGTATCTCCGTTCTGCTGGTGTTGCGGGATTGAGGTAGGGCGTCATCATGTAGGTGCGCACTGCGTAGGCACTGTCTCCTGGAAGGGACAGAAGGTGTGATGAGTAACTCTGCCATCTGACATGGGTTTGTCATCTATGCGCCAGTGTACAGAGTGACATTACCTAGTAGATATCCTTCACCAAACTCCCCAGCTAGCAGTCTTGTGTGAATGCCGCTGTGACGAAAGATGTATGAATCATGTGTGCTCCCTGGGTACCTGGCCACGAGATCAGTTATGATATAGGAGGCATTGCATACCACCTGTATATTCATGGAATGTTGGTATTTACGGTTTCGGTACACATACTCTGTGACTGATGGTGGACATATTGCCACATGTGTGCCATCTATGGCACCTAGGATGTGGGGGAACTGTGCTATCTGATAAAACTCTATTTTTGTCTGCTGCATTTCCTGTGGGGTGTGGAGGAATCTGATGTACTGTTGGAGTTTGCTTAGCATGGCGTTGATAAATGCATTGAAAAATCTGGAGAGGGTGCTCTGTGACACCCCACAGCCACTGCTATGACCCCTTGATAGCTCCCTGAGGCAAGTAGGTGTAAGGAGCATAATACCTGCACATGGGTGGGGATACTATGAGTCCTTAGTGTTCTGCGCTGCAGTATGGGTTGTAGCTCAGCTATCAGATCAAGTATCATAGCTGAGCTTAACCTATACCTCTCAAATATTTCCTCCTCTGTCAGGTCAAATAGTGTAATGCGCACTCTGAAAATGCGCTCCTGTCTCCTCCTCCCTCTCCTCAAACCTGCCAGGATCCTCATCCTCCTCACCATGACGTAGAGTGCAGCCATTGTGGAAAAGAGTCTGAGGCATTCTGGGCCTCTTTATATAGGTTGCACTCTTGGACTTGGTCCCCTTGTTGCACAAGTACTCTCGTCCGGAAATCCACCTATGTTGCATTGCTGGTGTTGGTCTTCCTTGCAGAATTCCCCTATCACAACTTCTGTGCTCTCTGGAGAACATAGGTGCACTTTACACCTACCTTACAGGGTCTTGGGGTGGGCTATTTTTCTAACCCTCACTGTTTTCTTACAGTCCCAGCAACCCTCTACAAGCTCACATAGGGTTGGGGTCCATTTGTGGATCGCATTCCACTTTTGGAGTATATGGTTTGTGTTGCCCCTATACCTATGTGCTCCTATTGCAATCTATTGTAACTTTACACTGCTTGCATTACTTCCTTTTGCTATTACTGCATATTTTTGGTACTGTGTACATATGACTTGTGTATATTTGCCATCCTCATACTGAGGGTACTCACTGAGATACTTTTGGCATATTGTCATAAAAATAAAGTACCTTTATTTTTAGTATATCTGTGTATTGTGTTTTCTTATGATATTGTGCATATGACACCAGTGGTATAGTAGGAGCTTTGCATGTCTCCTAGTTCAGCCTA
The DNA here is from genome assembly GCF_031143425.1 of Pleurodeles waltl. Classification (NCBI taxonomy): domain Eukaryota; kingdom Metazoa; phylum Chordata; class Amphibia; order Caudata; family Salamandridae; genus Pleurodeles; species Pleurodeles waltl. Next base: position 83,880 of record NW_027150069.1, read on the forward strand.
AGCTGCTCTGCTATAGCTACCTTCTATCAGCCTAAGCTGCTAGAAACACCTCTTCTACACTAATAAGGGATAACTGGACCTGGCACAAGGTGTAAGTACCTCTGGTACCCACTACAAGCCAGGCCAGCCTCCTACACTCACCCTATACCCAGGGCAGAGATGCTCATTGATACACTGGCATCTGCCAAGTATCTTAGCACTTTTGACTGCAGTGTATTGGCAGATCAGATTGGTAGAAGATGCTAAACCAAAGACTGCATTTCTACTATATGAGGGCACTACCAATTCCCAGTAATGCCCTTTGGTTTGAAAAATGCACCTGCCACTTTTCAGAGGTTGGTGAACACAGTCCTGCAAGGGTTGGAGGATTTCAGTGCAGCATATCTTGATGATATTGCTGTCTTTAGCTCAACCTGGGACGAGCACCTGGTTCACCTTTGGAAAGTTTTGGAGGTCCTGCAAAAGGCAGGCCTCACTATCAAGGCCTCAAAGTGCCAGATAGGGCAGGGAAAAGTGGTTTATATGGGCCACCTGGTAAGTAGAGAACAGATTGCACCACTACAGGGGAAAATCCAGACAATCATGGATTGGGTTCCCCCTACATCTCAGACCCAGATGAGAACCTTTTAAAGCCTCACAGGGTACTACAGGAGATACATTAAAAATTATGGCTCCATAGCAGCCCCTCTTAATGATCTCACAAGCAAGAAAATGCCTAAGAAGGTATTATGGACAGCTAGCTGTCAGAAAGCTTTTGAGGAGCTCAAACAGGCCACGTGCTCTGCACCTGTCCTGAAAAGCCCATGTTACTCCAAGAAATTCATTGTTCAAACTGATGCATCTGAATTAGGGGTAGGGGCAGTCTTATCACAACTGAATTCTGAGGGCCAGGATCAACCAGTTGCTTCTATCAGCAGAAGGTTAACCCCTAGAGAAAAGCGTTGGTCTGCCATACAGAAGGAAGCCTTTGCTGTGGTTTGGGCACTGAAAAAGTTGAGGCCATACCTGTTTGGCACTCACTTTATTGTTCAGACAGACCACAAACCTCTACTTTGCCTAAAACAGATGAAAGGTGAAAACCCTAAATTGTTGAGGTGGTCCATATCTCTACAGGGAATGGACTATACAGTGGAACATAGACCAGGGAGTACCCGCTCCAATGCAGATGGACTCTCCAGATCTTTCCGCTTAGACAATGAAGACTCATCAGGTCATGGCTAGTCTTATTTTACTTTGTTTGGGGGGGGGGTTGTGTAGGAAAGTACCATCTTGCCTGGCATGTTACCCCCAGTTTCACTGCATGTATGTATGTTTTGGCCCTTGTGTCACTGGGATCCTGCCAGGCAGGACCCCAGTGCTCATAGTATGTGCCCTGTATGTGTTCCCTGTGTGGTGCCTAACTGTATCACTGAGGCTCTGCTAACCAGAACCTCAGTGTTTTTGATCTCTCTGCTTTCTAAATTTGTCACTGCAGGCTGGTGACTACATTTACCAATTCTCATTGGCACACTGGTACACCCATATAATTCCCTTGTATATGGTACTGAGGTACCCAGGGTATTGGGGTTCCAGGAGAGCCCTATGGGCTGCAGCATTTCTTTTTCCACCCATAGGGAGCTCTGACAATTCTCACAAAGGCCTGCCACTGCAACCTGAGTGAAATAACATCCACGTTATTTCACAGCCATTTTCACTGCACTTAAGTAACTTATAAGTCACCTATATGTCTAGGGTGGGTGCCAAGTTACTTAGTGTGTGGGCACCCTGGCACTAGCCAAGGTGCCCCCACATCGTTCAGGGCAAATTCCTCAGACTTTGTGAGTGCGGGGACACCATTACATGCGTGCACTATACATAGGTCACTACCTATGTATAGCGTCACAATGGTAACTCCGAACATGGCCATGTAACATGTCTAAGATCATGGAATTGTAACCCCAATACCATTCTGGTAAGGGGGGACAATTCCATGATCCCCTGGGTCTCTAGCACAGAACCCGGGTACTGCCAAACTGCCTTTCCTGGGTTGACACTGCAGCTGCTGCTACTGCCAACCCCTCAGACAGGATTCTGCCCTCCTGGGGTCCAGGCAGCCCTGGCCCAGGAAGGCAGTACAAAGGATATCCTTTGTGAGAGGGTGTTACACCCTCTCCCTTTGGAAAATGGTGTGAAGGCAGGGGAGGAGTAGCCTCCCCCAGCCTCTGGAAATGCTTTGATGGGCACAGATGGTGCCCATCTCTGCATAAGCCAGTCTACACCGGTTCAGGGATCCCCCAGCCCTGCTCTGGCACAAAACTGGACAAAGGAAAGGGGAGTGACCACTCCCCTGACCAGTACCTCCTAGGGGAGGTGCCCAGAGCTCCTCCAGTGTGTCCCAGACCTCTGCCATCATGGAAACAGAGGTGTAGGGACCAGGATGTCGCCAATTGCGTGAGGAGACAGAGGGGGTGCCCAGCAAGATAGGGAGCCCTCACAGAAGCAGGCAGCACCCGCAGAAGTGCCGGAATAGGCACTACGAAGAGAAGTGAACCGGAGCTCACCCGAAGTCACAAAAGGAGATCCCACGACGCCGGAGGACAACTCAGGAGGTTGTACACTGCAGGTTAGAGAGTCGGGGACCCAGGCTTGGCTGTGCACAAAGGAAATCCTGAAAGAGTGCACAGGAGCCGGAGCAGCTGCAAATCACGTGGTACCCAGCAATGCAGTCTAGCGCGGGGAGGCAAGGACTTACCTCCACCAAACTTGGACTGAAGAGTCACTGGACTGTGGTAGTCACTTGGACAGAGTTGCTGAGTTCCAGGGACCACGCCGAGCGAGGTCCCTCGAATCCAGCGACTCTGTCCAAGTGACCCCCACAGTCCAGTGATTCTTCAGCCCAAGTTTGGTGGAGGTAAGTCCTTGCCTCACCTCGCTGGGCTGCATTGCTGGGAACCGCAACTTTGCAGCTACTCCGGCCCCTGTGCACTTCCGGCGGAAATCCTTTGTGCACAGCCAAGCCTGGGTCCACGGCACTCTAACCTGCATTGCACGACTTTCTAAGATGGTCTCCGGCGACGTGGGACTCCTTTGTGCAACTTCGGCGAGCACCGTTTCACGCATCCTTGTAGTGCCTGTTTCTGGCACTTCTTCGGGTGCTACCTGCTTCAGAGAGGGCTCCTTGTCTTGATCGACGTCTCCTCTCTTTGCTGGTCGAATTTGCGACCTCTTGGTCCCTCCTGGGCCTCAGCAACATCCAAAAACGCTAACCGCACAATTTGCAGCTAGCAAGGCTTGTTGGCGTTCTTTCGGCGGGAAAACACTTCTGCACGACTCTCCATGGCGAGTGGGATCCTTCCACCAAAGGGGAAGTCTCTAGCCCTTTTTGTTCCTACAGAAACCTCAGCTTCTTCTGTCCAGTAGAAGCTAATTTGCACCCGCAGCTGGCATTTCCTGGGCATCTGCCCATCTCCGACTTGCTTGTGACTTTTGGACTTGGCCCCCTTGTTCCACCGGTACCCTAGATTGGAAATCCACAGTTGTTGCATTGCTGGTTTGTGTCTTTCCTGCATTATTCCTCTAACACGACTTCTTTGTCCTTAGGGGAACTTTAGTGCACTTTGCACTCACTTTTCAGGGTCTTGGGGAGGGTTATTTTTCTAACTCTCACTATTTTCTAATAGTCCCAGCGACCCTCTACAAGGTCACATAGGTTTGGGGTCCATTCGTGGTTCGCATTCCACTTTTGGAGTATATGGTTTGTGTTGCCCCTATCCCTATGTTTCCCCATTGCATCCTATTGTAACTATACATTGTTTGCACTGTTTTCTAAGACTATACTGCATATTTTTGCTATTGTGTATATATATCTTGTGTATATTTCCTATCCTCTCACTGAGGGTACACTCTAAGATACTTTGGCATATTGTCATAAAAATAAAGTACCTTTATTTTTAGTATAACTGTGTATTGTGTTTTCTTATGATATTGTGTATATGACACTAAGTGGTACTGTAGTAGCTTCACACGTCTCCTAGTTCAGCCTAAGCTGCTCTGCTAAGCTACCATTATCTATCAGCCTAAGCTGCTAGACACCCTATACACTAATAAGGGATAACTGGGCCTGGTGCAAGGTGCAAGTACCCCTTGGTACTCACTACAAGCCAGTCCAGCCTCCTACAATAGGTGACTTATAAGTTACTTAAGTGCAGTGGTAAATGGCTGTGAAATAACGTGGACATTATTTCATTCAGGCTGCAGTGGCAGGCCTGTGTAAGAATTGTCAGAGCTCCCTATGGGTGCCAAAGAAATGCTGCAGCCCATAGGGATCTCCTGGAACCCGAATACCCTGGGTACCTCAGTACAATATACTAGGGAATTATAAGGGTGTTCCAGTATGCCAATGTGAATTGGTGAAATTGGTCACTAGCCTGTTAGTGACAATTTGGAAAGCAAAGAGAGAGCATAACCACTGAGGTTCTGGTTAGCAGAGCCTCAGTGAGACAGTTAGGCACCACACAGGGAACACATACATATAGGTCACAAACTTATGAGCACTGGGGTCCTGGCTAGCAGGGTCCCAGTGACACATAACAAACATACTGAAAACACAGGGTTTTCACAATGAGCACTGGGCCCTGGCTAGCAGAATCCCAGTGAGAAAGTGAAAACACCCTGGCATATACTCACAAACAGGCCAAAAGTGGGGGTAACAAGGCTAGAAAGAGGCTACTTTCTCAAACAACCTCCCCCCCCCCCAACGAAGGACAATAAGGCTAACCTTGGCCAGTTGAGACTTTATTGTCTAAGTGGTGATAAGTAGAGAGTAGCTCTGAAATAGACTGGTTACTCCCTTTATCACCCACTATATGGTTACTTCCCTGTGGGGATGTAAACCACCCTGTTTAAAGTTTTTTAGAGCAGTGGGAATTGTCCACTTGACCTATTTCTAGTGATGAGAATGCTAGACAGGGATGCTGTCTCAGTAAAGCCATAGCTGGGCAAAAACGTTGTCCATATGGCTGGAAGAGAGAACAGGGATGCTGTTTCTCTTGATTTGGAGTAGGGCAGGGATGCTGTCCTATGAGCTCCACACTAGGGCAGGGATGCTGTCCTAAGTGTTGTGAGGCATTGCAGGGTTTCCGCACTATAGATTGATTAATAGATTGAGAGTGGAAGAGTCCAGGCTGAAGCTTAAACAACAACAGCTGGCTCTAGACAGGGAATCTTTAGACTTTGAAAAAGAAAGACAGAAGTTGGGGTTTGGACCCCATGGTGGCAGCAGCAGTATTACAGATAGTAATCCTGTGAAAGAGTATGATTCTATGAATCTGCATGAGATAGTTTCCCCTTACAAGGAGGGGGATGACATTAACAAGTGGTTTGCTGCACTTGAGAGGGCCTGTATTGTACAGGGGGTCCCTAAAAGGCAGTGGGCTGCTATCCTATGGCTATCTTTCAGTGGAAAGGGTAGGGATAGGCTCCTTACTGTTAAGGAAAGTGATGCCAATAATTTTAAAGTTTTAAAGAATGCACTCTTGGATGGATTTGGCTTAACCACTGAACAATACAGGATTAAGTACAGAGAAACCAGAAAAGAGTCTTCACAAGACTGGGTAGACTTTGTTGACCTTTCAGTGAAGGCCTTGGAGGGGTGGATACATGACAGTAAAGTTTCTGACTATGAAAGCCTGTATAATCTGATCCTGAGAGAGCATATTCTTAATAACTGTGTGTCTGATTTGTTACACCAATATCTAGTGGACTCAGATCTGACCTCTCCCCAAGAATTGGAAAAGAAGGCAGACAAATGAGTCAGAATAAGATTGAACAGAAAAAAAGTTCATACAGGTGGTGACAAGGATGGCAAGAAGAAAGATGGTGAGAAATCTCAGGATAAGCATGGGGATAAGGGTAAAACCAAAGATCATTCTTCAAATCCTAAACACTCTTCAGCGGGTGGGGATAAAACAAATTCTTCCTCTTCTTCACAACCTGCATACATTAAAAAGCCTTGGTGCTTTGTGTGTAAAAACAGAGGCCATAGGCCAGGGGATAAGTCCTGTCCAGGTAAACCCCCTGAGCCTACCACCACTAATACATCAAGCTCTAGTGCCCCTAGCAGTAGTGGTAATAGTGGTGGGACTGCTGGCAACAGTCAAACTAAGGGTGTAGTTGGGTTCACTTATGGGTCCATCATAGAAACTGGGGTAGTCAGTCCCAAAACAGTTTCTGTCACACCTAGTGGCATTGGCCTTGCCACACTTGCTGCTTGTCCCCTTACAATGGATAATACAGGCAGACAGTTTCAATAAATGATGTTGAGGCCCAGGCCTACAGGGACACAGGTGCCAGTATCACTTTGGTGACTGAAAACCTGGTGGCCCCTGAACAACACATCATTGGACAACAGTACAAGATTATTGATGTCCATAACTCCACTAAGTTTCTTCCCTTAGCTATAGTTCAGCTTAGTTGGGGTGGAGTTACTGGCCCTAAGCAGGTGGTAGTATCACCTAGCTTACCTGTAGACTGTCTCTTAGGTAATGACCTAGAGGCCTCAGGTTGGGCTGATGTAGAGTTTTATACCCATGCAGGCATGCTGGGTATCCCTGAGGAATTGTTCCCTCTCATTTCTACTCAAATGAAAAAGCAAAGGAGAGAAGGCCTGAAAACTCAGGATCCCTCTCCAACAACAGGTAAAAAGGGTATCACAGTATCCCCTAACCACCCTGCCATTCAGGATACCATTCCTGTGGTGGGAAAAACCTCTCCTGGGGTGGCACCTGTTCCAAGGGAATCATCAGCTGGCATAGCTGTACTCCCTGAGGTGGAAGTACCTCTCTGTGGGATAACTCATATTGGTGAGAAAAAGAGCACCATTTTAGTTAACATGGAGCATTCCTCCAACCCTCCCAGAGAAACTTTAGTGCGGAAACCCTGCAATGCCTCACAACACTTAGGACAGCATCCCTGCCCTAGTGTGGAGCTCATAGGACAGCATCCCTGCCCTACTCCAAATCAAGAGAAACAGCATCCCTGTTCTCTCTTCCAGCCATATGGACAACGTTTTTGCCCAGCTATGGCTTTACTGAGACAGCATCCCTGTCTAGCATTCTCATCACTAGAAATAGGTCAAGTGGACAATTCCCACTGCTCTAAAAAACTTTAAACAGGGTGGTTTACATCCCCACAGGGAAGTAACCATATAGTGGATGATAAAGGGAGTAACCAGTCTATTTCAGAGCTACTCTCTACTTATCACCACTTAGACAATAAAGTCTCAACTGGCCAAGGTTAGCCTTATTGTCCTTCGTTGGGGGGGGGGGAGGTTGTTTGAGAAAGTAGCCTCTTTCTAGCCTTGTTACCCCCACTTTTGGCCTGTTTGTGAGTATATGCCAGGGTGTTTTCACTTTCTCACTGGGATTCTGCTAGCCAGGGGCCAGTGCTCATTGTGAAAACCCTGTGTTTTCAGTATGTTTGTTATGTGTCACTGGGACCCTGCTAGCCAGGACCCCAGTGCTCATAAGTTTGTGACCTATATGTATGTGTTCCCTGTGTGGTGCCTAACTGTCTCACTGAGGCTCTGCTAACCAGAAACTTAGTGGTTATGCTCTCTCTTTGCTTTCCAAATTGTCACTAACAGGCTAGTGACCAATTTCACCAATTCACATTGGCATACTGGAACACCCTTATAATTCCCTAGTATATTGTACTGAGGTACCCAGGGTACTGGGGTTCCAGGAGATCCCTATGGGCTGCAGCATTTCTTTGGCACCCATAGGGAGCTCTGACAATTCTTACACAGGCCGGCCACTGCAGCCTGAATGAAATAATATCCACGTTATTTCACAGCCATTTACCACTGCACTTAAGTAACTTATAAGTCACCTATTGTAGGAGGCTGGACTGGCTTGTAGTGAGTACCAAGGGGTACTTGCACCTTGCACCAGGCCCAGTTATCCCTTATTAGTGTATAGGGTGTCTAGCAGCTTAGGCTGATAGATAATGGTAGCTTAGCCAAGCAGCTTAGGCTGAACTAGGAGACGTGTGAAGCTACTACAGTACCACTTAGTGTCATATGCACAATATCATAAGAAAACACAATACACAGTTATACTAAAAATAAAGGTACTTTATTTTTATGACAATATGCCAAAGTATCTTAGAGTGTACCCTCAGTGAGAGGATAGGAAATATACACAAGATATATATACACAATAGCAAAAATATGCAGTATAGTCTTAGAAAACAGTGCAAACAATGTATAGTTACAATAGGATGCAATGGGGAAACATAGGGATAGGGGCAACACAAACCATATACTCCAAAAGTGGAATGCGAACCACGAATGGACCCCAAACCTATGTGACCTTGTAGAGGGTCGCTGGGACTATTAGAAAATAGTGAGAGTTAGAAAAATAACCCTCCCCAAGACCCTGAAAAGTGAGTGCAAAGTGCACTAAAGTTCCCCTAAGGACAAAGAAGTCGTGTTAGAGGAATAATGCAGGAAAGACACAAACCAGCAATGCAACAACTGTGGATTTCCAATCTAGGGTACCGGTGGAACAAGGGGGCCAAGTCCAAAAGTCACAAGCAAGTCGGAGATGGGCAGATGCCCAGGAAATGCCAGCTGCGGGTGCAAAGAAGCTTCTACTGGACAGAAGAAGCTGAGGTTTCTGCAGGAACAAAAAGGGCTAGAGACTTCCCCTTTGGTGAACGGATCCCCCTCGCCATGGAGAGTCGTGCAGAAGTGTTTTCCCGCCGAAAGAACGCCAACAAGCCTTGCTAGCTGCAAATCGTGCGGTTAGCGTTTTTGGATGTTGCTGAGGCCCAGGAGGGACCAGGAGGTCGCAAATTGGACCAGCAAAGAGAGAAGACGTCGAGCAAGACAAGGAGCCCTCTCTGAAGCAGGTAGCACCCGGAGAAGTGCCAGAAACAGGCACTACAAGGATGCGTGAAACGGTGCTCGCCGAAGTTGCACAAAGGAGTCCCACGTCGCCGGAGACCAACTTAGAAAGTCGTGCAATGCAGGTTAGAGTGCCGTGGACCCAGGCTTGGCTGTGCACAAAGGATTTCCGCCGGAAGTGCACAGGGGCCGGAGTAGCTGCAAAGTCGCGGTTCCCAGCAATGCAGCCCAGCGAGGTGAGGCAAGGACTTACCTCCACCAAACTTGGGCTGAAGAATCACTGGACTGTGGGGGTCACTTGGACAGAGTCGCTGGATTCGAGGGACCTCGCTCGTCGTGCTGAGAGGAGACCCAAGGGACCGGTAATGCAGCTTTTTGGTGCCTGCGGTTGCAGGGGGAAGATTCCGTCGACCCACAGGAGATTTCTTCGGATCTTCTGGTGCAGAGAGGAGGCAGACTACCCCCACAGCATGCACAAGCAGGAAAACAGTCGAGAAGGCGGCAGGATCAGCGTTACAGAGTTGCAGTAGTCGTCTTTGCTACTATGTTGCAGGTTTGCAGGCTTCCAGCGCGGTCAGCGGTCGATTCCTTATCAGAAGGTGAAGAGGGAGATGCAGAGGAACTCGGCTGAGCTCATGCATTCGTTATCTAAAGTTTCCCCAGAGACAGAGACCCTAAATAGCCAGAAAAGAGGGTTTGGCTACCTAGGAGAGAGGAAAGGCTACTAACACCTGAAGGAGCCTATCACAAGGAGTCTCTGACGTCACCTGGTGGCACTGGCCACTCAGAGCAGTCCAGTGCGCCAGCAGCACCTCTGTTTCCAAGATGGCAGAGGTCTGGAGCACACTGGAGGAGCTCTGGACACCTCCCAGGGGAGGTGCAGGTCAGGGGAGTGGTCACTCCCCTTTCCTTTGTCCAGTTTCGTGCCAGAGCAGGGGCTAAGGGGTCCCTGAACCGGTGTAGACTGGCTTATGCAGAATTGGGCACATCTGTGCCCAACAAAGCGTTTCCAGAGGCTGGGGGAGGCTACTCCTCCCCTGCCTTCACACCATTTTCCAAAGGGAGAGGGTGTCACACCCTCTCTCAGAGGAAGTTCTTTGTTCTGCCATCCTGGGCCAGGCCTGGCTAGACCCCAGGAGGGCAGCTGCCTGTCTGAGGGGTTGGCAGCAGCAGCAGCTGCAGAGAAACCCCAGGAAGGGCAGTCTGGCAGTACCAGGGTCTGTGCTACAGACCACTGGGATCATGGAATTGTACCAACAATGCCAGGATGGCATAGAGGGGGCAATTCCATGATCATAGACATGTTACATGGCCATATTCGGAGTTACCATGGTGAAGCTACATATAGGTAGTGACCTATATGTAGTGCACGCGTGTAATGGTGTCCCCGCACTCACAAAGTTCAGTGAATTGGCTCTGAACAATGTGGGGGCACCTTGGCTAGTGCCAGGGTGCCCTCACACTAAGTAACTTTGCACCTAACCTTTACCAGGTAAAGGTTAGACATATAGGTGACTTATAAGTTACTTAAGTGCAGTGTAAAATGGCTGTGAAATAACGTGGACGTTATTTCACTCAGGCTGCAGTGGCAGGCCTGTGTAAGAATTGTCAGAGCTCCCTATGGGTGGCAAAAGAAATGCTGCAGCCCATAGGGATCTCCTGGAACCCCAATACCCTGGGTACCTCAATACCATATACTAGGGAATTATAAGGGTGTTCCAGTAAGCCAATGTAAATTGGGAAAAATGGTCACTAGCCTGTCAGTGACAATTTGGAAAGAAATGAGAGAGCATAACCACTGAGGTTCTGATTAGCAGAGCCTCAGTGAGACAGTTAGTCACTACACAGGTAACACATTCAGGCACACTTATGAGCACTGGGGCCCTGGGTTACCAGGGTCCCAGTGACACATACAACTAAAACAACATATATACAGTGAAAAATGGGGGTAACATGCCAGGCAAGATGGTACTTTCCTACACAACCCCCCCCCCAAACGAAGGACAATAAGACTAGCCATTACCTGATGAGTCTTCATTGTCTAAGTGGAAATATCTGGAGAGTCCATCTGCATTGGAGTGGCTACTCCCAGGTCTATGTTCCACTGTATAGTCCATTCCCTGTAGGGATATGGACCACCTCAACAATTTAGGATTTTCACCTTTCATTTGTTTTAGCCAAAGTAGAGGTTTGTGGTCTGTCTGAACAATGAAGTGAGTGCCAAACAGGTATGGCCTCAACTTCTTCAGAGCCCAGACCACAGCAAAGGCCTCCCTCTCAATGGCAGACCAACGCTTTTCTCTAGGGGTCAACCTTCTACTAATAAAAGCAACAGGTTGATCCTGGCCCTCAGAATTAAGTTGTGATAGGACTGCCCCTACTCCTAACTTCATTGTTCAGACAGACCAAAAACCTCTACTTTGGCTAAAACAAATGAAAGGTGAAAATCCTAAATTGTTGAGGTGGTCCATATCCCTACAGGGAATGGACTATACAGTGGAACATAGACCTGGGAGTACCCACTCCAGTGCAGATGGACTCTCCAGATATTTCCAGTTAGACTAGTTAATGACTAGTCTTATTGTCCTTCGTTTTGGGGGGGGTTGTGTAGGAAAGTACCATCTTGCCTGGCATGTTACCCCCATTTTTCACTCTATATATGTTGTTTTAGTGTATGTGTCACTGGGATCCTGCCAGCCAGGGCCCCAGTGCTCATAAGTGTGCCCTGAATGTGTTACCTGTGTTATGACTAACTGTCTTACTGAGGCTCTGCTATCCAGAACCTCAGTGGTTATGCTCTCTCATTTCTTTCCAAATTGTCACTAACAGGCTAGTGACCAATTTCACCAATTCACATTGGCATACTGGAACACCCTTATCATTCCCTAGTATATGGTACTGAGGTACCCAGGGTATTGGGGTTCCAGGAGATCCCTATGGGCTGCAGCATTTATTTTGCCACCCATAGGGAGCTCTGAGAATTCTTACACATGCCTGCCTATGCAAGCTGCATATTTTGGTATTGTGTACATATATCTTGTGTATATTTGCTATCCTCATACTGAGGGTACTCACTGAGATACTTTGGCATATTGTCATAAAAATAAAGTACCATTATTTTTAGTATATCTGTGTATTGTGTTTTCCTATGATATTGTGCATATGACACTAGTGGTACTGTAGGAGCTTCACTCGTCTCCTAGTTCAGTCTAAGCTGCTCTGCTAAGCTACCTTTTCTATCAGCCTAAGCTGCTAGACACCCCTCTACACTAATAAGCGATACCTGGGCCTTGTGCAAGGTGTAAGTACCCCTTGGTACCCACTACAAGCCAGTCCAGCCTCCTACAGGGCATCAGTATTATCACGCACCATGAGGTTGGCTATCCAACCCCTTTACTAACACCGGGTCCTGCTTTTGAATCAGGCCCCTAGAGCAAGGAAACACGCTCCATACTTAGGAGTGCCTAGGGCTGCTCTCCTGTGATCTCAAGTTCCCGCAATACTGCTAGGAGCGATTCTCAGCCCCAAAAACTCTTAACCTCAGCCAATTTCTCTTTAAACAACAATGACTTAAGGTGGTTCTCAAAAACATCAACAACAGCAATAGGCAAGTTTGACACACCTCAGCTAAAAAGCGGGGCCCCTCATCGTCAAAGGACATCCTCTGACTGTGCTCTTGGAATGTAAATGGCCTCCTTTCGAAAGCTTTGGACCCTGATTTAATCAAATACATAAGCACTTTTGACATTATTTTAAACTTGGCTGGATTAACCATTCCACTTGCAGGGCTATATGTGCTTTATCACCCCAGCAACCAGGAAGGCAAATTATGGTCACCCGCAAGGTGGCCTGGCCACTTACTTCTCTTTAGCACTATCAGTCAGAGCTACCCCTTTGCACTCCACCTGCTCCTCCACCAATATTGTGACAGTTGCCTCCACGATGAGTGTGCCCACAGCAGAGATAACACCTACCTTCACCCCAAGATTAAACCCAGTGACGCTAATAACCTAGTGGCTCTACTCAAGAGTTATATGAGCAACGGTGGCCTTGCCGATACGGCTGATATCATCGTCTCAGACGACTTCAATCTGCATCTACAAGGATCCTCCACAGACGAAACCTCAATTGCCTTTTCCCGCGCTGAGGACCTTCCTATACAGGAGGCCAACAAACATGGCTGTCCCACAAAGACCAGCAGGACTTTGTTCAATGGCTTAGAATTGTAACAGCTAAGAGCTCTGAACGGCAGATTTATTGAGGACTCGCCTCCAGCAGCAACATACTTTTCTACCACAGCCTCTCCCACAGTTGAATACACGTTTGTTACCCTTCCACCATTCAAACAAGTAGCCTACTACCTAGGCAACAGGAGCAAGAGCGACCACTGCCCACAGGAATTATCCATCATCCTAGGGATAACCAAAATGGAGAAAACAAACACTGCACATATTACCACTTTCACCACAAACTGCAAACAGGTCATATGTGGGCAATCAAAAATAGATCTTGTCACTGAAACAGCAATGGATCTTGCACTTGAACTAGAAACAAACAATGACAGTGAAGTGCAGAAATGGGAACAACTCACAACCAGGCTTAGTGGAATTTTTGTGGAGCCAATCACTAACAGGTGACTGCCACCTCCCTCAGCCTTAAATCACTTGGCACAAGCCCATGGGACAGCACTACGAGACGCAAAGAGAAAAAGTAACACCAATATAAGGTGTCTCCATGGCAGCCCTGGCAATCTAGACCTTCTGGCAACCTTAAGGCACCACAAACAGTCACTGACTAGACTAAAATGGGCAATCAATAGGAATCGCAGTGAAGACTTGTGGGCCAGGCTACACTCGGACACAAGGAGCAACAACAGCTTCTGGCGTGCAATATGCAACCTTACACGCCCATGTTACAGCGGCATTACATCGCATATACCAGAAGCTGTCTGTGTCGAACATCCTGGAGTCCATTTCAACAGCCAGACATCATTTAGCATGGCCACACAAAGCATGACTTTGCCAGGAATTCTTCTCCCACACAGGCCCTCATCAAAGACCACGCTTACACTACTCACTGACTCTGGTACTATAACCAATCTGATAGCCAAGGGCAGAAGAGAGGGTGCCCCGGGCCCAAATGGACTTCCGTCTGCAGTCTTCAAGCACAACAGAACCTTCTGGGAAAATATTTTTGAACCTCTCTACCTGGAAATAGGTTTGACAGGAACGATTCCACAATCCTGGAAGGGGTCCATGTTCTCCCCCATCTTTAAAACTGGGGACAGGTCGTTCCCCAATAGTTATCGTCCGATCGCCTTAATTGACAATGACGCAAAGTACTTTGCAGGTCTGTTAATGGATCATCTGCTTGGATGGACTACTGAAAAGGGAATAATCCCCATGATCCAAACAGGATTTTCTAAACAGACTGTCACCATCACGAACATCATGGCCATTGCCCTCTTAATCGACAAAGCTATAACACTAAAATATCAGCTCCATCTATGCTTTGTTGACTTTAAGGCCGCATTTGACCACGTGGACAGGAACCTGTTGTGGAAGAAGTTTGTGGAAGAAGTTTGAAACATGGGGCTTCCACATCCACTTCTACGCCTGATAATAGCCCTTCATTCGGACACATGGGTCTAGATAAAATTGGGCACAGGCACTCATCTTTGAAGGTGGATCCCTACTACCAAAGGTTTAAAACAGGGTTGTGTTTTGGCCCAAATACTGTTCAATCTATATTTAGCAGACTTAGCGGGAGCACTCACCCTCACAAACTTGCATCTCCCAAAAAGAAATTGGCCTTCAGAGACTATTAAACGTTACTCAACATTATTCAGCCACTAATGCATTGACAGCAAACTTTGAAAAAACAGGAACACTTTCAACCAGATCAAAGGCACCCTCGAGAGGATTGTTTTGGGGTAAGACACGACTTGTTCAAACAGGCAAGTACAAATATCTTGGAGTCGTTCTTGATAAATCAGGGAACTTTGTGCATCCAAGAAAACGCCTAATAGGAAAAAGCCTAGCCAGAGCTCTATCCTTAAAAAGACTAAAAACTTATCTAAATGGGCCTCCATACACACCCCTCCTAAAAGTGCTAAATGCCAAGCTCCTGCCCACAATAACATATGGGAGCGAAGTAAAAAGAGGCAGGTATTTAGACATCTTAAACCATGCAGTGAGCAAAGTTTACCGAATGATCTTCAACATCCCCAGATTCACCTCCCACGCCCAATTGAGACTAGAGTTTGGCCTACTGAATCAATCCCTGGCACAACGCGGTGCATATAGAAACTTCTGGAGCAAAGTCCGTAGTGCCACCCTGGACACTCTCAATTACTATATGTGGCAAGAGCTAGAACGCAAGAACACCTCCCAGTTCAGAATCCACTTAGACGATTCACTTAAGAAGACCTGGCTCACTGACCTTTGGAGGATCCCAATCCCGCACAGCACTTTTAAGAAAGCAGCTAGGAAATCAATTAGGCTTCAATCACTATTGGAGGACAAAGCAGCCTTCTCACGGAGGTCTCATGCATGGATGACTTTGCACACCTACACGTCTCTGGCACCACAGTCATATCTAGACCAGGGTTTCTCAAGACGAACAAAGGAGCAATTCTTAAATTATCATCTTGGTCTCTTATCACTTGCTTCAAATGCAGCCCCTTGGCTGAGGGACGTTTCCAACTATATCTGCTGCCTGTGCGGTGAGGAAGCAGAAGATCTCCTGCATGGCCTCTGCTCATGTAATTATCTTGCACCAGAACGAAAAGCCATACTAACGAACAAATTCAACAAAAAACAAAAAAGGCACACCAACATGGAGACAAGCAGTGATGGAGTGCTTTGCACCTAGGGACCTGCAGATGAACAGTGCTTTAGTGAAGTTTCTATCGCTGTTCATGCAAAAGCAACATTTAACAAATAAGCACCATCCTCCCTGTGTCTCACAGGAGGATAGTTCACCCCTCATTGCCTGGCAGTGAACTCTAAGGGTATTAAGCTGTGCTCTACTCACACTGGAGCAAGAAAAACCTTAAGTACAAATTTCTCACTATGTTTTAAAACAATCTCATATGGAGGGCATATCGAAATGATTGGAGAATGCACATAACCCTCTGATGATGTTTTAGCAATATCACAAATGCATTTTAAAAGTGTTTGCTTCTTTCTACCTTTGCTATGGTTTTAAGTAACTAAACAATAAACCATTACCACCACTGCCAGACTTTTACTCAACCTACCTTGTGGTGTGCACATCACACCTCAACTTATGCAAAGAAACTTTGTCCCCATTCAGACATATTGCCAGTTCAAGATGTTCAGCCACACCTACAAGGCACTATACTACAAGGGATCCACAGTGCTCACCCACTATCTACACTTCCACCAACCAATCATGAACCTCTGCTAGGCATCTCTCGCACTCACCCACCCCCCATATCCATGAGCAAGACTGGAGTCGGGGTGTTCTTTTACATGACAGGTTACACCGGAATCATCCTCCGCTAGAGCATCTGGTCAGCTGCATTAAATATGGATTTGTAGTAGAAACTGTACACATGGCTAATACAAGCACAATTGTGTCATGCTGCAATGGGCAGGCATTGGCACTGGCATAACGCCCAGTTTTCCAAGGTCCATGCACGATGTACTGCTCCAGTCCAAGTTTTCAACTTTGTATTCTAAGACTTGATTTATGAGGGCTGGAAAAATTGGTACTATCCAAGGAAAGGGCAGTTATGTGAAGGATGAGTTAACATGTCCTTTCCTTTTCATGCAGCACAGAGCAACACAACACAGTTTTCCTACATGACAGTTTGGTAATGTATGGTCCTTTTTTTCACTCACCCTGTAGTTCTTGCTGGTCCCCTACTTTAGCACTGTCCTGTCTTTTCACTTCAGCTACTAACTTTCTGGGAATGAGGAGTGCCACCTGCTTCTCCAATAGACCCGACCCCTTCTGGGCATCAATTCCTCCTCCAGTCCTCATGGCTGCTTTAAGGTTCATAGCTAGTTTTTCTTTAGTCCTGCATTTTTAGTCATGCTGTAGTGAATCCTGGTTTGTTTTAATGGGATACAGGAGTTAGCTTAGCCTTTGGCTTGCAGACTCGTGCCCCCGTCACCCAGTGACTTTTAACCTACTTAGCTTGCTCTGTTTTAGCACATTTATTTAATTAAATCTTTTAAAATGACTGCTTCGTTTTTAGTTAGGCCCATGTTTTAGTTTGCCTTATCAGTGCCACCCTGCTAAGGCGTCAATATCAAGTGACAAAGATAAACAAACTGTAGGTGTTCACTTTAGGTACTTTCCCTCTTCACGCTTTCGAGGGAACTGTTTATATTAATTATTGTCCCAAGCATGCCTTATTATCTATTGTTTGGGAACAAACCTACGTCAGGGGTCCAAGTAGATCTGTATAAATATTCTCCACTTAAAAAGATAGTCAGAGGGATTCCGACCAGATGCCATCGCTGCTATCGATGCTGCACGTCGCCTTGCCGCTGACCCAGTCTTCGTGTCCCTGCGGAGTCTGAGTAGAGACCTCATTCCAAGTTAACAAGGGTTGGGGGCTCTTCTCATGGACATGACATTGGCAGATTAGTTTTAACATACCTAGCTCTCCATTAGGTTAGAGGTTAGGCTTATCATGCTAGGGTATTAGGACATATTTCACACTTCATGTCTTCTCATGTTATTGCAAGATGGTGGGGTCTTTGTATTAATGACTCTTGTCTTTACCATTCTTTTTCTTGCACTGTTCATTATCCTTCTCATTGCAGCCCATGCAACTTATCACAGAATTAAGTTTTGCTAAATAAAACCTATTTAAACCTTACTGTACCTTCTTCATCGCCTGTGTTTGATTGAGACATGATGCATCTGTGAGAAAGGGGTAATCTCTGTTTAACCACAACACTACGTGTGATGTCACACTCTTGAGTCCATGCGTAAAGGCTGCCACAAATCACCTTTTACTGTTTTGGGTTTTTAGTGAGGTACTGCTTGTGAGCCAGAAGAGTTGGGACGACAATTGTGACTTGTTGTAGGACTGGCATAGTCGCCTACAAACATAAGTACTGTCATCCTTAAACCAGCAGTCTTGCCTAGAGCAAGAATCCGACTACGACAATGCCACCTCTTATTGCACTCCACTATGGTCTTTTCTGTTTGTGCAATGTAGTTTATCTTGTCCATTATGCATTGCCAAATGGCATTCTTCCCCACTAATAGCAATTTTAAGGTGACTAATAACAGATGTTAATTTTTTGTCACCTCACCTATTAGTGTCTGGTTCTCCTCCTCATTAAAGTTGGACTTCCTCTTCCTTGTACCCGGGGATGGTGGCAAGTCTTCTGGGTTGAGGTTGCTACCATCCTGGCTCCCTGAGGTTCCTTTCACTCATCCCTGTATTGAGGATTATTGTTGTGTATAATGCACTGCCTTGTCCCATGACGCAAGGCACCTGTGTAGTGCAGTGTTGATTTGCGTCATGTGTAGGTGCCATACAACATGCAAATCAACTTTGTGTCACAGAAGTAGTACTTGCTTTGCTGCACTTTACATCATTCTCCAATCCACTCCTTTGGAATTTGTGACTTATCTCTGGTTCCTGCACCATAAATACTGTGCAGAAAAATGCTGCAACACTGTTCAGGAATTTCTGATGCAACACTGCACAACTCAGTGCTGTGTTAATGATGATAAATATGTCCCTAAGTCCCACGTCCATAATGAAACTGACATAGGTTTTGGGAAGAAATCCAGAAAGATCTTTCTCACCTCCAACTAAGGGGCTTTATACACTATTCTGATAAGCTAATGAATAAAATAACAACTTACAGTGGTCTGTGCACACATTAGACAAATCTGAAGAAATAGCACCATTCTAAGGGGCTTATTTATAAGTCCCTTGCACTTTCAGAACATCACTTTTAAGGACGGACCAGCGGCGCACACTGCAGAGCCATATCTACAAGGCCACTAATTTTCTTGTAGATATGAAGTGAGGCAACGCAGAGCAAGTTGCTGTGTTGTCTCACACTGCAATAGGGAGGCATGCCATGGGGTTTACGGTGGGTGTTTCCATGTAACACCCAAGGCATTTAATACATTCCCATATTTATAACATGCTGTAAACACGTGAATGTACCAAAAGCTTATACCTCCCCAGGGGAGGTGTAAGGGGGGCACAGTGAGGGGTAATAACATTATTTCTCCTTCATTTTTCCCCTTTAATTGTCTGCAGCATTCTGCGTTCTGAAAACGCCTCCATGGATTGTTTTTGTGCAGAGGTTTCCCTTCCTGCACAAAAACAATTGTGCCACAATGCAGACACCCTTGCACCATGTCATTAATACGGTGCATTTCTGCCCCTGGCACTGTGCTGCCCTGCCCCAAAAAATAGTAAATGAGCCCTCAATCTCTAAGCACTAACCCATTTTGCCTGCTGATGTTAGCAAGAACTACAACATTTGTTTTTACATCAGAATATGCAACATGTGTTTCAAAACATTTAGCCAGTTACTTATGGAACATCACTAAAAGTTATATGTTTCTATTTGTACACGTCTAAAACCTAGGCTCATTCATAACATGCTTCTGCTCAAAGAAAAAGGAAACAACTTTCACATTCTACATCCTGTTTTCTGCAGAGGTTACAAATCACACACTGAAGACCGGGAAGGGTAAGCAGTAAGAGGAGCTTCTAGCTCAGCGAAGATGGAGAAATACCCCTAACAAAGTCCATTTTGACAAATGTGCAGAAAGTATAAAATGCTATAAAACTATTTATAAAGCGTATAAATAGTGTATTACATTAATATATCATTAATATGTCGTTTGCATATATGTTCTATCATAAATTTAGTAAATTTCAAACATTTATATTTTTGATGACAAATTACATTTTGACCACTGCTCCACAAAACCTAAGTGAAACTCATTAAGACATCTATGAAAACATTTCTGGCACCACTGACTCTGGAGAGTCTCATTCCAAAGTAAATCTCTCCAGGGCATCATTTGGCTTCTGCTTCCAGCTGAACATTCTTTTACTATTGTCACTTTCAGATGCAGCCAACCAGCTTGGTTCTGATCGGTCACACTGGTGAAACCAGCTGGCATGAAGGTTCTCAAAAGAAGTGTAAAAGGAGATATTGGGTTGGGATGATCAATCCATCGAAGTCTGGAGACAAAGGGGCAGATAAATGGAGCAATGACTGCATTGGTGGGCAGCTAGTTGGGCAAACTGGGGGGGAAATACTTAGAAGAAAGGAATCAAGACAGAGTCAGAGATGGAGATACACAGTGTCAAAGGATGGGAAGTCGTGAGGGGCATCTAATGCACATCTGGAATCAACCCTGTTCAGCAGGGACCACATTAGAACCCTGAGTTTATGCCACTATGGCTTTTCTGCACCTGAGAACCGAGGATAAGCAGAAGGAGGTTGGGGCAGAAGCTCTGACTGGAAAAACTGATAAAGTTAAAGAAATATTCCAATAGACAATTCCAAGCTTATTGAAGGGGCATAGAAGGCTCTGATGTGAGAGTAGAAGAGGGAGGGGAGAACTTTGGTGGCTGCGAAGCAGCCCTTCTATAACACTCACTACCCTTCAAGCATAGTGAAGAAAATAATAAAGAAACTAAGCCGAATTTAAGAAAAGTGTTGCTGTTTCCAATGCAGCGCCACTTTTCTTGTCCCCCGTACCCTCCTAATGCCACCATGTGTGCACCATATTTATGATACGGCCAACCATGGCGGTATTAGGAACAATATTGTCACATTTTTTAATGCTATTGTGGTGCTTTGCTCCCCTACCGTCAAAATTGTTGGCGCTAGTGGAACAAAGTGCAAGGAGGCCCGTTGCTTTCAGCAAGCGTTAAAAATGATACCAAAAATGGCGCAGTGAAATCTTGTTGATTTCATGGAGCCATTTTTTGGGCCTCCTTGCGCCGGAACGCCCCCTTGGCAAACATTATGCATGGTGCATGCATAATGTGGCTCAAAAGGTTACAAAGGGGAGTAATGCATACCTTGCACCACTTTGTAAATATGGAGCAGGGAAAATGCCTCATTAGCGTCAAAAAAGTGATGCTAAGGCGGTTCTAAAATGGTGCATGGAGCTCTTAAATATGTCCCTAAGTGTGAGCATATGGATTGTAGTAAGGATGAAAATGATTTTATCAGAAAATACTTGTATGATGTTGATGAATAATTGAACATTTGAGCATTATCGCATTAGGTCGGGTGGACAGTATGTTAGTAAGATTTGTGAACTGCTGTCCCTACACATCTGTTTTCTTAGGTCCATATATAATGTTTATATCCAAGAGGCAAAAGGATGGTGTGAGTTAAGGAGATGAATAGAGAGGGGCAAGGGTTTGTAAGAAGAATGTGACCGAGGAACAGGACTAAGTATAAGCCATATTATCACTCCAGGTGGCAGAGCAAAAAGGGAAGGAAAAGAAAATGTAAAGAGAAAGTTGGTGTCCCTCCTCCAAAGGGCACTGTAGAGATGAAAACGGTGCAGGAAGCGGGATCTCACTCTATGGAACACAAAGAGAGAACCTTCAAAGATGAGTGGACAAGGAACATTGACCCCCCCAGAAAATAGAAAGTCTGAGTTATTGAACTGTTGAACATAAATGGGGCTTTAACCACTTTAGAAATATCTCCTATAAGAGCCCAATGTGTAATAGATAAGAAGAAGATAGAAAAATGTTGCTGACATCAATTACAGGACTTAGAGATCTAGGGCCTTATTTAGATCTTGGCGGAACACTTCAGAAATGGTCCCTAGTTTTTTGTATTATGGATTCTGGAGATGCTAGAAAACTACATGGTTGGCCACAAAAAAATGAATTATGGAGGAGACATGCCCTTTCCCTTTCATGCAGAGCAGCAAGGTAGCTTGCAGTGTGGTGTTGAGTACTTGTTTGTGAAATAATGCACACATTGCATGCACAACAGTACAGCAAGGCACCTTAGAGTGTTGTGCTTGGGGAAAGGTAGAGTGCAGGGATATGTGAAGTATAACAATAGGTGGTGCATTATGTTGCTTGACTAGTGTTTGTGCACAAACTGATGGCTAGAGCAAATGCAGGCACCCTTGCTACATGGTGCAACGGTCCCAGCATCAGTGGTAGGCAGGAACGTTTGCATCAGTGCGGGCAGAGGGCAGAGCTGCATTGTAACATGTTCAATGTGGACCATTTCTTCACTTACTCCTTCAGGCAGGGCAGGGCTGCAAAATGCCTAGCTGTGTTACATTGTAAGCAATTTACACAAATAGACCCCCTAGAACACTGATGGTGTGTGATCGATGTACATGTATTTGTAGGAAAGTACCATCTTGCCTGGCATGTTACCCCCATATTTCACTGTATATATGTTGTTTTAGTCTATGTGTCACTGGGAATATGCCAGCCAGGGCCCCAGTGCTCATAAGTATGTGCCCTGTATGTGTTCCCTGTGTGGTGACTAACTGTCTCACTGAGGCTCTGCTAACCAGAACCTCAGTGGTTATGCTCTCTCTGCTTTCCAAATTTGTCACTAACAGGCTAGTGACTAAATTCACCAATTCACATTGGCATACTGGTACACCCATATAATTCCCTTGTATATGGTACTGAGGTACCCAGGGTATTGGGGTTCCAGAAGATCCCTATGGGCTGCAGCATTTCTTTTGCCACCCATAGGGAGCTCTGACAATTCTTACACAGGCCTGCCACTGCAGCCTGAGTGAAATACGTAAGTCACCTATATGTCTAACCTTCACTTAGTGAAGGTTGGGTGCCAAGTTACTTAGTGTGTGGGCACCCTGGCACTAGCCAAGGTGCTCCCACATCGTTTAGGGCAAATTCCCCGGACTTTGTGAGCGCGGGGACACCATTACACGTGTGCACTACACATAGGTCACTACCAATGTGTAGCGTCACAATGGTAACTCCAAACATGGCCTTGTAACATGTCTAAGATCATGGAATTGTCACCACAATACCATTCTGGTATTGGCAGGACAATTCCATGATACCCTGGGTCTCTACCACAGAACCCGGGTACTGCCAAACTGCCTTTCCGGGGTTTCCACTGCAGCTGCTGCTGCTGCCAACCCCTCAGACAGGTTTCTGCCCTCCTGGGGTCCAGGCAGCCCTGGCCCAGGAAGGCAGAACAAAGGATTTCCTCTGAGAGAGGGTGTTACACCCTCTCCCTTTGGAAATAGGTGTGAAGGGCTGGGGAGGAGTAGCCTCCACCAGCCTCTGGAAATGCTTTGATGGGCACAGATGATGCCCATCTCTGCATAAGCCAGTCTACACCGGTACAGGGATCCCCCAGCCCTGCTCTTGCATGAAACTGGACAAAGGAAAGGGGAGTGACCACTCCCCTGACCAGTACCTCCCAGGGGAGGTGCCCAGAGCTCCTCCAGTGTGTCCCAGACTTCTGCCATCTTGGAAACAGACGTGTTGGGGGCACACTGGACTGCTCTGAGTGGCCAGTGCCAGCAGGTGACGTCAGAGGCTCCTTCTGATAGGCTCTTACCTCTCTTGGTAGCCAATCATCCTAACTTGGTAGCCAAACCTCCTTTTCTGGCTATTTAGGGTCTCTGCTTTGGGGAATTCATCAGATAACGAATGCAAGAGCTCACCAGAGTTCCTCTGCATCTTCCTCTTCACCTTCTACCAAGGATCAACTGCTCCAGGATGCCTGCAAAACTGCAACATAGTAGCAAGACGACTATCAGCAACATTGTAGCGCCTAATCCAGGCGGCTTTCTCGACTGTTTCCTGGTGGTGCATGCTCTGGGGGTAGCCTGCCTTCAACCTGCACCAGAAGCTCCAAAGAAATCTCCTGTGGGTCGACGGAATCTTCCCCCTGCTAACGCAGGCAGCAAAAGACTACAACACTGGTCCTCTGGGTCCCCTCTCATCCTGACGAGCGTGGTCCCTGGAACACAGCAACTCTGTCCAAGTGTGTAGGAGGCTGGACTGGCTTGTAGTGAGTACCAAGGGGTACTTACACCTTGCACCAGGCCCAGTTATCCCTTATTAGTGTATAGGGTGTCTAGCAGCTTAGGCTGATAGATAATGGTAGCTTAGCAGAGCAGCTTAGGCTGAACTAGGAGACGAGTGAAGCTCCTACAGTACCACAAGTGTCATATGCACAATATCATAAGAAAACACAATACACAGATATACTAAAAATAAAGGCACTTTATTTTTATGACAATATGCCAAAAGTATCTCAGTGAGTACCCTCAGTATGAGGATAGCAAATATACACAAGATATATGTACACAATACCAAAATATGCAGTAATAGTATTAGAAAACAGTGCAAACAATGTATAGTTACAATAGGATGCAATGGGGACAAATAGGGATAGGGGCAACACAAACCATATACTCCAAAAGTGGAATGCGAACCACAAATGGACCCCAAACCTATGTGACCTTGTAGAGGGTCGCTGGGACTGTAAGAAAACAGTTAGGGTTAGAAAAATAGCCCACCCCAAGACCCTGAAAAGTAAGTGCAAAGTGCACTAAAGTTCCCTAAAGGACATAGAAGTCGTGATAGGGGAATTCTGCAGGAAAGACACAAATCAGCAATGCAACAACAATGGATTTCCAAACGAGGGTACCTGTGGAACAAGGGGACCAAGTCCAAAAGTCACAAGAAAGTCGGAGATGGGCAGATGCCCAGGAAATGCCAGCTGTGGGTGCAAAGAAGCTGCTACTGGACAGTAGAAGCTGAAGATTCTGCAGGAACGACAAGGGCTAGGAACTTCCCCTTTGGAGGACAGATCCCCCACGCCGTGTAGAGTCGTGCAGAAGTGTTTTCCTGAAGAAATACCGCCAACAAGCCTTGCTAGCTGCAAATCGTGCGGTTAGGGTTTTTGGATGCTGCTGTGGCCCAGGATGGACCAGTATGTCACCAATGGCGTCTGGGGACAGAGGAGGCGTCGCTCAAGACAAGGAGCCCTCTCAGAAGCAGGCAGCACCTGAAGAAGTGCCGGAACAGGCACTACGAAGTGGAGTGAAACAGTGCTCACCCGAAGTTGCACAAAGGAGTCCCACGCCGCCGGAGACCAACTTAGGAGGTCGTGCAATACAGGTTAGAGTGCCGTGGACCCAGGCTGGACTGAGAACAAAGGATTTCTGCCGGAAGTGCACGGAGGCCGGAGTAGCTGCAAAAGTTGCGGTTCCCAGCAATGCAGTCTGGAGTGGGGAGGCAAGGACTTACCTCCACCAATCTTGGACTGAAGAGTCACTGGACTTTGCGAGTCACTTGGACAGAGTTGCTGGATTCAAGGGACCTCCCTCGTCGTGCTGAGAGGAGACCCAGGGTACCGGTGATGCAGTTCTTTGGTGCCTGTGGTAGCAGGGGGACGATTCCGTCGACCCACAGGAGATTTCTTCTGAGCTTCCAGTGCAGAGAGGAGGCAGACTACCCCCACAGCATTCTCCACCAGGAAAGCAGTCGAGAAGGCGGCAGGATCAGCGTTACAGAGTTGCAGTAGTCGTCTTTGCTACTTTGTTGCAGTTTTGCAGGCTTCCAATGCGGTCAACAGTCGATTCCTTGGCAGAAGGTGAAGAGAGAGATGCAGAGGAACTCGGATGAGCTCTTGCATTGGTTATCTGAGGAATCCCCAAAGACAGAGACCCTAAATAGCCAGAAAAGAGGGTTTGGCTACCTAGGAGAGAGGATAGGCTAGCAAAACCTGAAGGAGCCTATCAGAAGGAGTCTCTGACGTCACCTGCTGGCACTGGCCACTCAGAGCAGTCCAGTGTGCCAGCAGCACCTCTGTTTCTAAGATGGCAGAGGTCTGGAGCACACTGGAGGAGTTCTGGGCACCTCCCAGGGGAGGTGCAGGTCAGGGGAGTGGTCACTCCCATTTCCTTTGTCCAGTTTCGCGCCAAAGCAGGGCTGAGGGGTCCCTGAACTGGTGGAAACTGGCTTATGCAGAAATGGGCACCATGTGTGCCCATGAAAGCATTTCCAGAGGCTGGGGGAGGCTACTCCTCCCCTGCCTTCACACCATTTTCCAAAGGGAGAGGGTGTAACACCCTCTCTCAGAGGAAGTCCTTTGTTCTGCCATCCTGGGACAAGCCTGGCTGGACCCCAGGAGGGCAGAAACCTGTCTGAGGGGTTGGCAGCAGCAGCTGCAGTGAAACCCCGGGAAAGGCATTTTGGCAGTGCCAGAGTCTGTGCTAGAGACCCGTGGGATCATGGGATTGCACCAACAATGCCAGGATGGCATAGAGGGGGCAATTCCATGATCTTAGACATGTTACATGGCCATATTAAGAGTTACCATTGTGAAGCTACATATAGGTACTGACCTATATGTAGTGCACGCATGTAATGGTGTCCCCGCACTCACAAAGTCCGGGGAATTGGCCCTGAACAATGTGGGGGCATCTTGGCTAGTGCCAGGGTGCCCACACACTAAGTAACTTAGCACCCAACCTTTACCAGGTAAAGGTTAGACATATAGGTGACTTAGAAGTTACTTAAGTGCAGTGTAAAATGGCTGTGAAATAACGTGGACGTTATTTCACTCAGGCTGCAGTGGCAGGCCTGTGTAAGAATTGTCAGAGCTCCCTATGGGTGGCAAAAGAAATGCTGCAGCCCATAGGGATCTCCTGGAACCCCAATACCCTGGGTACCTCAGTTCCATATACTAGGGAATTATAAGGGTGTTCCAGTAAGCCAATGTAAATTGGTAAAAATGGTCACTAGCCTGTTAGTGACAATTTGGAAAGAAATGAGAGAGCATAACCACTGAGGTTCTGATTAGCAGAGCCTCAGTGAGACAGTTAGTCACTACACAGGTAACACATTCAGGCACACTTATGAGCTCTGGGGCCCTGGGTTACCAGGGTCCCAGTGACACATACAACTAAAACAACATATATACAGTGAAAAATGGGGGTAACATGCCAGGCAAGATGGTACTTTCCTACACAACCCCCCCCCCCAAACGAAGGACAATAAGACTAGCCATGACCTGATGAGTCTTCATTGTCTAAGTGGAAATATCTGGAGAGTCCATCTGCATTGGAGTGGCTACTCCCAGGTCTATGTTCCACTGTATAGTCCATTCCCTGTAGGGATATGGACCACCTCAACAATTTAGGATTTTCACCTTTCATTTGTTTTAGCCAAAGTAGAGGTTTGTGGTCTGTCTGAACAATGAAGTGAGTGCCAAACAGGTATGGCCTCAACTTCTTCAGAGCCCAGACCACAGCAAAGGCCTCCCTCTCAATGGCAGACCAACGCTTTTCTCTAGGGGTCAACCTCCTACTAATAAAAGCAACAGGTTGATCCTGGCCCTCAAAATTAAGTTGTGATAGGACTGCCCCTACTCCTAATTCAGATGCATCAGTTTGGACATAGAATTTTTTAGAGTAACAAGGGCTTTTCAGGACAGGTGCAGAGCACATGGCCTGCTTCAGCTCCTCAAAAGCGTTCTGACAGCTTGCTGTCCATAATACCTTTTTAGGCATTTTCTTGGATGTGAGGTCATTAAGAGGGGCTGCAATGGAGCCATAGTTCTTAATGAACCTCCTGTAATACCCAGTGAGGCCTAGGAAGGCTCTCACATGAGTCTGAGTGGTAGGGGGAACCCAATCAATAATAGTTTGGATTTTCCCCTGAAGTGGTGCAATCTGTTCCCCACCAACAAGGTGTCCCAGATAAACCACCTTACCCTGCCCTATCTGGCACTTTGAAGCCTTGATAGTGAGGCCTGCCTTTTGCAGGGCCTCCAAAACTTTCCATAGGTGGACCAGGTGATCATCCCAGCTGGAGCTAAAGACAGCTATATCGTCCAAATATGCTGCACTGAAAGCTTCCAGCCCTTGCAGGACTGTGTTCACCAACCTTTGAAAAGTGGCAGGTGCATTTTTCAAACCAAAAGGCATTACAGTAAACTGGTAATGTCCTCCAATGGTAGAAAATGCAGTCTTAGGTTTAGCATCTTCTGACAATTTGATCTGCCAATACCCTGCAGTCAAATCAAAAGTGCTTAGATACTTGGCAGATGCCAGTGTCTCTATAAGCTCATCTGCCCTGGGTATAGGGTGAGCATCAGTTTTGGTTACCAAGTTGAGACCTCTATAGTCTACACAAAACCGCATTTCTTTCTTTCCATCTTTAGAATTGGGTTTTGGTACCAGTACCACAGGAGAAGCCCATGGACTGTCAGAGTGCTCAACCACTCCTAGTTCCAACATTTTCTGAACTTCTTGCTTCATGCAGTCCCTGACATGGTCAGGCTGCCTATAGATCTTACTTTTGACAGGTAAACTGTCTCCAGTATCTATAGTGTGCTCACACCAAGAAGTGGTGCCTGGCACAGTAGAGAAGAGTTCTGAAAATTGTCCTAGGAGATTTATGCAATTATCTTTCTGCTCAGCAGTAAGACAATCAGCCAAAACTACACCTTCCACAAGAGCATCTTGTTCTGTGGAAGAGAAGAGATCAGGTAGAGGATCACTGTCTTCTTCCTGTCCCTCATCAGTTGCCATGAGCAGGGTGAGATCAGCCCTGTCATAGTAGGGTTTCAGGCGGTTGACATGGAGCACCCTAAGGGGACTCCTGGCAGTGCCTAAGTCAACTAAATAGGTGACTTCTCCCTTCTTTTCAACAATTGTGTGGGGACCACTCCATTTATCTTGGAGTGCTCTTGGGGCCACAGGCTCCAAGACCCACACTTTCTGCCCTGGTTGGTACTGAACCAAAACAGCCTTCTGATCATGCCACTGCTTCTGGAGCTCTTGGCTGGCCTGAAGGTTTTTACTGGCCTTTTTCATGTACTCAGCCATCCTTGATCTGAGGCCAAGTACATAATCCACAATATCCTGCTTAGGAGCTTTTAAAGGTTGTTCCCAACCCTCCTTTACAAGTGTGAGTGGTCCACTAACAGGGTGTCCAAAAAGAAGTTCAAAGGGGCTGAAGCCCACTCCTTTCTGGGGTACCTCCCTGTAGGCAAAAAGGAGGCATGGTAGAAGGATATCCCATCTCCTGCGGAGTTTTTCAGGGAGACCCATAATCATGCCTTTGAGAGTTTTATTAAATCTCTCCACCAGTCCATTTGTTTGTGGATGATAGGGTGTTGTGAACTTGTACGTTACACCACACTCCTTCCACATGGCCTTTAAGTATGCAGACATGAAATTGCTTCCCCTGTCTGATACCACTTCCTTTGGGAAGCCCACCCTGAAAAATATTTCCAGGAGGGCCTTTGCCACTGCAGGTGCTGTAGTGGTCCTTAAAGGAATAGCTTCAGGATATCTTGTGGCATGGTCCACTACCACTAAGATAAACCTATTGCCTGAAGCAGTAGGAGGGTCAAGGGGGCCAACTATGTCAACCCCTACCCTTTCAAAGGGAACCCCAACCACAGGCAGTGGGATAAGGGGTGCCTTTGGGGTGCCACCTGTCCTGCCACTGGCTTGACAGGTTTCACAGGACTTACAAAATTCCTTTGTGTCCTTAGACATCCTAGGCCAATGAAACAGGGGAACAAGCCTGTCCCAAGTTTTCATTTGTCCTAGATGCCCAGCTAAGGGAATGTCATGTGCCAGTGTTAGGAGGAACTTTCTGTACTCCTGAGGAATCACTAATCTCCTGGCAGCTCCAGGTTTAGGATCCCTATGCTCAGTGTACAAGAGGTTGTCCTCCCAGTAAACTCTGTGAGAGTCACTGACATCCCCATTAGCCTGTTTGACAGCTTGCTGTCTGAGACCCTCTAATGTGGGACAGGTTTGCTGTGCCACACTCAGCTCCTCTCTGGCAGGCCCCCCTTCACCCAAAAGCTCAGCAGTGTCTGCTTCCAGCTCCTCTGGTGTAGGTTCTGCACAGGGAGGGAATTCTTCTTCCTCAGAAGTAGAATCCACTGTAGAGGGAGGGATAGTAGGAAGTGGTTTGCTTCTACTAGCCCTAGCTTTAGGGAGCACTTGGTCCATTGTTCCAGGATCCAAGCTTCCTTGTCCTTTTTGCTTTTTGGCCTGAGCCCTTGTCAAAGCAAAAATATGCCCTGGGATGCCCAGCATTGCTGCATGGGCCTCCAACTCCACATCTGACCAAGCTGATGTCTCCAAATCATTCCCTAATAGACAGTCTACAGGTAAATCTGAAGCTACCACAACTTTCTTTGGACCAGTTACCCCCCCCCAGTTGAGATTTACAACAGCCATGGGGTGGCTTTGTGTTATGTTGTGAGCATCGGTTACTTGGTACTGGTGTCCAAGTATGTGTTGTTCAGGGTGCACCAGTTTCTCAATCACCATTGTGACACTGGCACCTGTGTCCCTGTAGGCCTGGACCTCAACACCATTTATTAGGGTTAGTTGCTTGTACTTCTCCAAGTTATGGGGGCAAGCAACCAAAGTGGCTAAATCAATAGCCCCTTCAGAGACTAAAGTAGCCTCTGTGGTCTCCCTAATCAGACCAACCCCAACTAAATTACCAAAAGTGAGCCCAGCTACTCCCTTGGATTGGCTATTAGTAGGTTTGCTCCCACCACCACTGCTATTAGTAGGGACACTAGGTGTAGCAGTAGGGGTTGTAGTGGTAGGAGCTGTGGTGCCTTTCTTTGGACAACTGGGATCTGTTGTCCAATGGCCTTTTATTTTACATAAATAGCACCATGGTTTCTTTTCCTTGTTCTGATTAAAGGAGGATTTGGACCCACCACCCCCACCAGAGTGTTTTTGTGGGCCTGATGAAGACTCATTTTTAGATTTGTCCCCACCCTTGTCAGAAGACTTACCATCCTTCTTTTTGTTGCCATCTTTGTCACCCCCTGTATGAACGTTTCTGTTCACTCTTGTTCTGACCCATTTGTCTGCCTTCTTTCCCAATTCTTGGGGAGAGGTCAGATCAGAGTCCACCAAGTACTGGTGCAACAAATCAGACACACAATTATTAAGAATATGCTCTCTCAGGATCAAGTTATACAGGCTGTCATAATCAGTAACTTTACTGCCATGTAACCACCCCTCCAAGGCCTTCACTGCCTGGTCAATGAAATCAACCCAGTCTTGTGAAGACTCCTTTTTGGTCTCTCTGAACTTTATCCTGTACTGTTCAGTGGTTAAGCCATAACCATCCAGGAGTGCATTCTTAAGAACTTGGAAATTATTAGCATCATTTTCTTTCACAGTAAGGAGCCTATCCCTACCTTTTCCACTAAATGATAGCCATAGGATAGCAGCCCACTGCCTTTGAGGGACATCCTGTACAACACAGGCCCTCTCAAGTGCAGCAAACCACTTGTTAATGTCATCCCCCTCCTTATAAGGGGCAACTATCTTGTGCAGATTCCTGGAATCATGCTCTTTACAGGATGACTATGGGGAATACTGCTGCTGCCACCATGGGTATCTAAACCCAACTTCTGTCTTTCCTTCTCTAATTCAAAAGACTGTCTATCCAAATCCAGCTGTTGCTTTTTAAGCTTCAGCCTGGTTTGTTCCACCCTCAACTTATTGAGTTCCCTCTCTAACATTCTGTCATCAGGGTTGGTGGGAGGGACATTTCTAGAAACAGAGCTATGATGGGAATGAACAGAAGGAGACCTGTCCCTTACAGAAGGCACCCTAACAGCTTGGTTTACAGAAACATTACTACCAGTATGGTGAGAATAAATGCTTTTGCTATGATGTGAGACAACACTATTTATTTGGTGTGGCTCATCATCATTACCATCTATGCTAGATTGTCTAGTAATGGGCAGGCTAGGAAGTTTCTTTCCTGAATCTTTTCCTGGGGGAGTCCCTGAATCAGATTGGGAACTATTAGGTACTTTTTCAACAGATGGGGCACCTATGGCCTTATCCTGTTCTCTAAGCATGTTAAGTAACAGTTCCAAGGAAGGATTCTTCCCTACACTCAAACCTCTCTCTATACAGAGACTCCTTGCTCTTTTCCAGCTAAGGTTGTCATATGCAAGTTTGGACAGATCAACACTTTGGCCTGTGCCAGACATTTTTTAGAGAGAGTTAAAGTGATAGAAAAAGAGAAAAACGTTTTCAGAACTTTTTGGAAAGACAGAAAAAAACTTTTTAAACTTTTAAGAACTTTTTGAAAGTTTAGAAGTACTTTTCAGCACTTAGAAAAGAGTGAAAAGAGGAAATGCAAAACTTTTTGGCTATGTGTATATACACTGACCTTGTTTTGTATATTTTTCTCTTATGAAAAGTACAATGACAAGAGTGGTAAGTAGTCTCAAGCACTTATCCCACCACTGCACAACCAATGTAGGAGGCTGGACTGGCTTGTAGTGGGTACCAAGGGGTACTTGCACCTTGCACCAGGCCCAGTTATCCCTTATTAGTGTATAGGGTGTCTAGCAGCTTAGGCTGATAGATAATGGTAGCTTAGCAGAGCAGCTTAGGCTGAACTAGGAGACGTGTGAAGCTATTACAGTACCACTTAGTGTCATATGCACAATATCATAAGAAAACACAATACACAGTTATACTAAAAATAAAGGTACTTTATTTTTATGACAATATGCCAAAGTATCTTAGAGTGCACCCTCAGTGAGAGGATAGGAAATATACACAAGATATATATACACACTAGCAAAAATATGCAGTATAGTCTTAGAAAACAGTGCAAACAATGTATAGTTACAATAGGATGCAATGGGGAAACATAGGGATAGGGGCAACACAAACCATATACTCTAAAAGTGGAATGCGAACCACGAATGGACCCCAAACCTATGTGACCTTGTAGAGGGTCGCTGGGACTATTAGAAAATAGTGAGAGTTAGAAAAATAACCCTCCCCAAGACCCTGAAAAGTGAGTGCCAAGTGCACTAAAGTTCCCCTAAGGACAAAGTAGTCGTGTTAGAGGAATAATGCAGGAAAGACACAAACCAGCAATGCAACAACTGTGGATTTCCAATCTAGGGTACCTGTGGAACAAGGGGACCAAGTCCAAAAGTCACAAGCAAGTCGGAGATGGGCAGATGCCCAGGAAATGCCAGCTGCGGGTGCAAAGAAGCTTCGACTGGACAGAAGAAGCTGAGGTTTCTGCAGGAACGAAAAGGGCTAGAGACTTCCCCTTTGGTGGACGGATCCCTCTCACCTTGGAGAGTCGTGCAGAAGTGTTTTCCCGCCGGAAGGATGCCAACAAGCCTTGCTAGTCGCAAATCGTGCGTTTGGCGTTTTTGGACGCTGCCGGGGCCCAGGAGGGACCAGGAGGTAGCAAATTGGACCTGAAGAGAGAGGGGACGTCAAGCAAGACAAAAAACCATCACTGAAGCAGATAGCACCCGGAGAAGTGCCAGAAACAGGCACTACGCGGATGCGTGAAACGGTGCTCACCGAAGTTGCACAAAGGAGTCCCACGTCGCCGGAGACCAACTTAGAAAGTCGTGCAATGCAGGTTAGAGTGCCGTGGACCCAGGCTTGGCTGTGCACAAAGGATTTCCGCCGGAAGTGCACAGGGGCCGGAGTAGCTACAAAGTCGCGGTTCCCAGCAATGCAGCCCAGCGAGGTGAGGCAAGGACTTACCTCCACCAAACTTGGGCTGAAGAGTCACTGGACTGTGGGGGCCACTTGGACAGAGTTGCTGGATTCGAGGGACCTCGCTCGTCATGCTGAGAGGAGACCCAAGGGACCGGTAATGCAGCTTTTTGGTGCCTGCGGTTGCAGGGGGAAGATTCCGTCGACCCACGGGAGATTTCTTCGGAGCTTCTGGTGCAGAGAGGAGGCAGGCTACCCCCACAGCATGCACAAGCAGGAAAACAGTCAAGAAGGCGGCAGGATCAGCGTTACAGAGTTGCAGTAGTCGTCTTTGCTACTATGTTGCAGGTTTGCAGGCTTCCAGCGCGGTCAGCGGTCGATTCCTTATCAGAAGGTGAAGAGAGAGATGCAGAGGAACTCGGCTGAGCTTATGCATTCGTTATCTAAAGTTTCCCCAGAGACAGAGACCCTAAATAGCCAGAAAAGAGGGTTTGGCTACCTAGGAGAGAGGATAGGCTACTAACACCTGAAGGAGCCTATCAGCAGGAGTCTCTGACGTCACCTGGTGGCACAGGCCACTCAGAGCAGTCCAGTGTGCCAGCAGCACCTCTGTTTCCAAGATGGCAGAGGTCTGGAGCACACTGGAGGAGCTCTGGACACCTCCCAGGGGAGGTGCAGGTCAGGGGAGTGGTCACTCCCCTTTCCTTTGTCCAGTTTCGCGCCAGAGCAGGGGCTAAGGGGTCCCTGAACCGGTGTAGACTGGCTTATGCAGAATTGGGCACCTCTGTGCCCAACAAAGCATTTCCAGAGGCTGGGGGAGGCTACTCCTCCCCTGCCTTCACACCATTTTCCAAAGGGAGAGGGTGTCACACCCTCTCTCAGAGGAAGTTCTTTGTTCTGCCATCCTGGGCCAGGCCTGGCTGGACCCCAGGAGGGCAGATGCCTGTCTGAGGGATTGGCAGCAGCAGCAGCTGCAGTGAAACCCCAGGAAGGGCAGTTTGGCAGTACCAGGGTCTGTGCTACAGACCACTGGGATCATGGGATTGTGCCAACTATGCCAGGATGGCATAGAGGGGGCAATTCCATGATCATAGACATGTTACATGGCCATATTCGGAGTTACCATGGTGAAGCTACATATAGGTAGTGACCTATATGTAGTGCACGCGTGTAATGGTGTCCCCGCACTCACAAAGTTCAGGGAATTGGCTCTGAACAATGTGGGGGCACCTTGGCTAGTGCCAGGGTGCCCTCACACTAAGTAACTTTGCACCTAACCTTTACCAGGTAAAGGTTAGACATATAGGTGACTTATAAGTTACTTAAGTGCAGTGTAAAATGGCTGTGAAATAACGTGGACGTTATTTCACTCAGGCTGCAGTGGCAGGCCTGTGTAAGAATTGTCAGAGCTCCCTATGGGTGGCAAAAGAAATGCTGCAGCCCATAGGGATCTCCTGGAACCCCAATACCCTGGGTACCTCAGTACCATATACTAGGGAATTATAAGGGTGTTCCAGTAAGCCAATGTAAATTGGTAAAAATGGTCACTAGCCTGTTAGTGACAATTTGGAAAGAAATGAGAGAGCATAACCACTGAGGTTCTGATTAGCAGAGCCTCAGTGAGACAGTTAGTCACTACACAGGTAACACATTCAGGCACACTTATGAGCACTGGGGCCCTGGGTTACCAGGGTCCCAGTGACACATACAACTAAAACAACATATATACAGTGAAAAATGGGGGTAACATGCCAGGCAAGATGGTACTTTCCTACAATTTGTTTTAGCCAAAGTAGAGGTTTGTCGTCAGTCTGAACAATGAAGTGAGTGCCAAACAGGTATGGCCTCAACTTCTTCAGTGCCCAGACCACAGCAAAGGCCTCCCTCTCTATGGCAGACCAACGCTTTTCTCCAGTGGTCAACCTCCTGCTAATAAAAGCAACAGGTTGATCCTGGCCCTCAGAATTAAGTTGTGATAGGACTGCCCCTACTCCTAATTCAGATGCATCAGTTTGGACATAGAATTTTTTAGAGTAACAAGGGCTTTTCAGGACAGGTGCAGAGCACGTGGCCTGCTTTAGCTCCTCAAAAGCTTTCTGACAGTTTGCTGTCCATAATACCTTTTTAGGCATTTTCTTGGATGTGAGGTCATTAAGAGGGGCTGCAATGGAGCCATAGTTCTTAATGAAACTCCTGTAATACCCAGTGAGCCCTAAAAAGGCTCTCACCTGGGTCTGAGTAGTAGGGGGAACCCAATCTATAATAGTTTGGATTTTCCCCTGAAGTGGTGCAATCTGGTCTCCACCAACCAGGTGTCCCAGATAAACCACCTTCACCTGCCCTATCTGGCACTTTGAAGCCTTGATAGTGAGGCCTGCCTTTTGCAGGGCCTCCAAAACTTTCCATAGGTGGACCAGGTGATCATCCCAACTGGAGATAAAGTCAGCTATATCGTCCAGATATGCTGCACTAAAAGCTTCCAGCCCTTGCAGGACTGTATTCACCAACCTCAGAAAAGTGGCAGGTGCATTTTTCTATCCAAAAGGCATTACTGTGAATTGGTAATGGCCTTCAATGGTTGAAAATGCAGCTTTTGCTTTTGCATCTTCTGATAATTTGATCTGCCAATACCCTGCAGTCAAGTCAAAAGTGCTTAGATACTTGGCAGATGCCAGTGTATCTATGAGCTCATCTGCCCTGGGTATAGGGTGAGCATCAGTTTTGGTTACCTGGTTGAGGCCTCTGTAGTCTACACCAAACCGCATTTCTTTCTTTCCATCCTTGGAATGAGGTTTTGGTACAAGTACCACAGGAGAAGCCAATGGACTTTCAGAGTGCTCAACCACTCCCAGTTCTAACATTTTCTGCACCTCTTGCTTTATGCAGTCTCTGACATGGTCAGGCTGTCTATTGTAGGAGGCTGGACTGGCTTGTAGTGAGTACCAAGGGGTACTTGCACCTTGCACCAGGCCCAGTTATCCCTTTTTAGTGTATAGGGTGTCTAGCAGCTTAGGCTGATAGATAATGGTAGCTTAGCAGAGCAGCTTAGGCTGAACTAGGAGACGTGTGAAGCTACTACAGTACCACCTAGTGTCATATGCACAATATCATAAGAAAACACAATACACAGTTATACTAAAAATAAAGGTACTTTATTTTTATGACAATATGCCAAAGTATCTTAGAGTGTACCCTCAGTGAGAGGATAGGAAATATACACAAGATATATATACACAATAGCAAAAATATGCAGTATAGTCTTAGAAAACAGTGCAAACAATGTATAGTTACAATAGGATGCAATGGGGAAACATAGGGATAGGGGCAACACAAACCATATACTCCAAAAGTGGAATGCGAACCACGAATGGACCCCAAACCTATGTGACCTTGTAGAGGGTCGCTGGGACTATTAGAAAATAGTGAGAGTTAGCAAAATAACCCTCCCCAAGACCCTGAAAAGTGAGTGCAAAGTGCACCAAAGTTCCCCTAAGGACAAAATAGTCGTGTTAGAGGGAAAATGCAAGGAAAACACAAATCAGCAATGCAACAACGATGGATTCCTGACTGAGGGTACCTGTGGAACAAGGGGACCAAGTCCAAAAGTCACAAGCAGCTCGGAGATGGGCAGATGCCCAAGAAATGCCAGCGGTTGGTGCAAAGAAGCTCTTACTAGGCTGAAGAACTGTGAATACTGCAGGAACGACAAGGGCTAGAGACTTCTCCTTTGGAGGATGGATCCCCCACGCCTTGGAGAGTCGTGCAGAAGTGTTTTCCCGCCGGATGGACGCCAACAAGCCTTGCTACACGCAAATCGTGCGTTTGGCGTTTTTGGACGCTGCTGGGGCCCAGGAGGGACCAGGAGGTCGCAAATTGGACCTGCAGAGAGAGGGGACGTCGAGCAAGACAAAGAGCCCTCACTGAAGCAGATAGCACCCGGAGAAGTGCCAGAAACAGGCACTACGAGGATGCGTGAAACGGTGCTCGCCGAAGTTGCACAAAGGAGTCCCACGTCGCCGGAGACCAACTTAGAAAGTCGTGCAATGCAGGTTAGAGTGCCGTGGACCCAGGCTTGGCTGTGCACGAAGGATTTCCGCCGGAAGTGCACAGGGGCCGGAGTAGCTTGCAAAGTCGCGGTTCCCAGCAATGCAGCCCAGCGAGGTGAGGCAAGGACTTACTTCCACCAAACTTGGGCTGAAGAGTCACTGGACTGTAGGGGTCACTTGGACGGTGTCGCTGGATTCGAGGGACCTCGCTCGTCGTGCTGAGAGGAGACCCAAGGGACCGGTAATGCAGCTTTTTGGTGCCTGCGGTTGCAGGGGGAAGATTCCGTCGACCCACGGGAGATTTCTTCGGAGCTTCTGGTGCAGAGAGGAGGCAGACTACCCCCACAGCATGCACAAGCAGGAAAACAGTCGAGAAGGCGGCAGGATCAGCGTTACAGAGTTGCAG
This sequence comes from Pleurodeles waltl, assembly GCF_031143425.1. Classification (NCBI taxonomy): domain Eukaryota; kingdom Metazoa; phylum Chordata; class Amphibia; order Caudata; family Salamandridae; genus Pleurodeles; species Pleurodeles waltl. The sequence continues at coordinate 121,720 of NW_027150069.1, forward strand.
TAGTCGTCTTTGCTACTATGTTGCAGGTTTGCAGGCTTCCAGCGCGGTCAGCGGTCGATTCCTTATCAGAAGGTGAAGAGGGAGATGCAGAGGAACTCGGCTGAGCTCATGCATTCGTTATCTAAAGTTTCCCCAGAGACAGAGACCCTAAATAGCCAGAAAAGAGGGTTTGGCTACCTAGGAGAGAGGAAAGGCTACTAACACCTGAAGGAGCCTATCACAAGGAGTCTCTGACGTCACCTGGTGGCACTGGCCACTCAGAGCAGTCCAGTGTGCCAGCAGCACCTCTGTTTCCAAGATGGCAGAGGTCTGGAGCACACTGGAGGAGCTCTGGACACCTCCCAGGGGAGGTGCAGGTCAGGGGAGTGGTCACTCCCCTTTCCTTTGTCCAGTTTCGCGCCAGAGCAGGGGCTAAGGGGTCCCTGAACCGGTGTAGACTGGCTTATGCAGAATTGGGCACATCTGTGCCCAACAAAGCATTTCCAGACACTGGGGGAGGCTACTCCTCCCCTGCCTTCACACCATTTTCCAAAGGGAGAGGGTGTCACACCCTCTCTCAGAGGAAGTTCTTTGTTCTGCCATCCTGGGCCAGGCCTGGCTGGACCCCAGGAGGGCAGAGGCCTGTCTGAGGGGTTGGCAGCAGCAGCTGCAGAGAAACCCCAGGAAGGGCAGTCTGGCAGTACCAGGGTCTGTGCTACAGACCACTGGGATCATGGAATTGTACCAACAATGCCAGGATGGCATAGAGGGGGCAATTCCATGATCATAGACATGTTACATGGCCATATTCGGAGTTACCATGGTGAAGCTACATATAGGTAGTGACCTATATGTAGTGCACGCGTGTAATGGTGTCCCCGCACTCACAAAGTTCAGTGAATTGGCTCTGAACAATGTGGGGGCACCTTGGCTAGTGCCAGGGTGCCCTCACACTAAGTAACTTTGCACCTAACCTTTACCAGGTAAAGGTTAGACATATAGGTGACTTATAAGTTACTTAAGTGCAGTGTAAAATGGCTGTGAAATAACGTGGACGTTATTTCACTCAGGCTGCAGTGGCAGGCCTGTGTAAGAATTGTCAGAGCTCCCTATGGGTGGCAAAAGAAATGCTGCAGCCCATAGGGATCTCCTGGAACCCCAATACCCTGGGTACCTCAGTACCATATACTAGGGAATTATAAGGGTGTTCCAGTAAGCCAATGTAAATTGGTAAAAATGGTCACTAGCCTGTCAGTGACAATTTGGAAAGAAATGAGAGAGCATAACCACTGAGGTTCTGATTAGCAGAGCCTCAGTGAGACAGTTAGTCACTACACAGGTAACACATTCAGGCACACTTATGAGCACTGGGGCCCTGGGTTACCAGGGTCCCAGTGACACATACATATAGGCCACAAACTTATGAGCACTGGGGTCCTGACCAGCAGGATCCCAGTGACACATAACAAACATACTGAAAACATAGTGTTTTCACTATGAGCACTGAGGCCTGGCTATCAGGATCCCAGTGAGACAGTGAAAACAGTGACAAACACCCTGACATACACTCACAAACAGGCCAAAAGTGGGGGTAACAAGGCTAGAAAGAGGCTACCTTCTCACACAACCCCCCCCCCAAACGAAGGACAATAAGGCTAACCTTGGCCAGTTGAGACTTTATTGTCTAAGTGGTGATAAGTAGAGAGTAGCTCTGCAATAGACTGGTTACTCCCTTTATCATCCACTATATGGTTACTTCCCTGTGGGGATGTAAACCACCCTGTTTGAAGTTTTTTAGCTAAGCAACAATGTGAAGATGTATTTTCAGAGTTTCTATCAGTTAGTTTTAGTTTAGAGCAGTGGGAATTGTCCACTGAACCTATTTGTAGTGATGGAAATGCCAGACAGGGATGCTGTCTCAG